>NW_017306831.1:639627-640840 GCF_000935625.1 Nanorana parkeri
TAAATGACTGCATTGTGCCAAGTGTAAAGTTTGGTGGAGGGGGGATTATGGGGGGGGGGGTTGTCTTTCAGGGTTTGGGCTTGGCCCCTTAGTTCCAGTGAAGGGAACTCTTAAGACATCAGCATACCAAGACATTTTGGACAATTACATGCTCCCAACTTTGTGGGAGGAGTTTGGGGACGGCCCCTTCCTGTTCCAACATGACTGCGCACCAGTGCACAAAGCAAGGTCCATAAAGACATGGATGGGGGGGTTTGGGGTGGAGGAACTTGACTGGCCGCACAGAGTCCTGACCTCAACCCAATAGAACACCTTTGGGATGAATTAGAGCGGAGACTGCGAGCCCGGCCTTCTCCTCCGAAATCAGTACCGGTCAATGATGTCCCCTCTGCTTATGTCAACCTGTGGGCAGGGAATTCCCCGTCCGGTGGCTGTACATAAACAAAGGGGCGGGATGCTTGTGCTTATGTCATTGACCTTATATGGTCATGTAGCCATATTAGACAGATGTCTTTACCAAATATAGGCGTGTAGCCATATAAGGTGAATGATGTCGCTGCACCCCGCCCCTCTGCTTATGTCAAGCTGCGGGTGGAGAATTAGCTGTCCGCAGCTGATTGGGCGGCACGGAAGGAGCTTCCTTCCAGGTTCCGAGGAGCTCAGGTTCAGACCGGGTTCAGTCCAAACCTGAGCTCATCCCAAGCCCTAGGTGTATATTAATGGCAGCCATATCCTGATACAATATAACCAGTTCTGTCTCTTGTACAGCAGCACTCAGACCGGGAGAGGAAGGGGTGGAGCTTGCATGTGCTCCACCCCTAGCTCCACCCCTAGCACATGCAAGCTCCACCCCTTGCACGTTTCTTGTGCTGACAGCACAAGAGAGCAGAGAGATTACCTCACCAGTCTGCTGCTGCTCCTTCACTGTCCAACCATGTGACCTTTAAAAATATATGAACCCCCCAATTGCTAAACATATCCTATCAACTTTAACATGTCCATGTCATTTCTAAAGTCATTTTTAGTGTCTTTAACCCCTTTGTGACTGACGATGTACAGTGTACGTCGCCAGCATCGGGCCTATTGCCGCCTGGAGTCTGTTTAAACTTGTAGAGCCGACTGTCGGCTTTACAACAGAAGTGATTCTGGCGAGTTACCTGTCGCCAGATCGCTTCTGTGTCCCATAGAAGCGGCCACGCACCATCCCCCCCCC
>NW_017306831.1:641217-642831 GCF_000935625.1 Nanorana parkeri
ATAGCAGTCAAAGTAAAGTAAAAAAAAAAAAAAAAGGGTTTTAAATTAAAATTAAATAAAATAAATCTAATAATATGAAAAAAAAATGTTAAAAGTCCCCCGCCCCCGTGAGCACGCGCGTCGCCACGTAAACACGCGTCGGGTGCGCCTACGTATGAAAACGACGAACGCGCTACACATGTTGGGTATCGCCGCGCACGCCGGAGTGAGAACAATAATTCTAGGGACAGTATTTTGGGGTATCTCTAAATTGATGACCTGTGGGGGCTTTGAAAGCGTCTTCTATGGATTTTTTGGGGTACTGCAGTTTTTCGCCGTTTCACGGACGCACGCAATTTGTAACCTGGGCATGTTGGGTATCGTTTTACTCGTTGTAACCTCATCTTTTATATTTCATTTAAAAAATGGGTATTTTGTTGTGTTTTGGGGTTTTAATTACATTTTTCACTAAATGTTGGGGTTTAATAAGAAGTTGCGCTAATATTGCGCAACATAAAAATTTGCAACTACCACCATTTTATTCTATAGGGTCTTGGCATTCAGAAAATATATAATGTTGGGGGGTTTTAAGTCATTTGCAGGCCTAAAATGTGGAATATAACATGGGTGCAAAAAATGAAAAAAAAGGCCTCAGTCATGAAGGGGTTAAATCTGCAGCATTTCAGTAAAATTCTCCTGCCATGGAGGTCCTTGTTCAGGCACTTCCTGTTACAGGGTGACAACGCTCTATCTTTGTCTCACAACTGCACTCCTGCGTTGTCACCCTAGAAGAGAACACATCACCAGCACATCACGGTTCCATATAAAATAGTCCAGAGAATTGTTAGAGAGATCCCATCACAAGTTTTCCCTGTTTCCCCAATTGTGCTCCTTTCAAGAAAATAATCCCTGATGGAGGTCCTTGTTCAGGCACTTCCTGTTATAGGGTGACAACGCTCTGTCCGTCTACCAATTGCTCTCCTGCGTTGTCGCCCCATTACGTGGACTTCCAATAAAAACTACAAGTATTAATTTCAACACACATGGTCCGTTGTTATCACCATCAGGAAACCCCGCCCTGAGAAATGCCGTGCCGCCATCGCTGGAGTGCATGGTGACAGGAAGTGGCTGCAAAGAGGCCGCAGGAGATCAGCAGCACTGAGATGGAACAAAGGATGAAAAAAAGATGAAAATGAGGATTTTATTGAAAAATAATCGGCAATTGCTTATTATACACAGAGCTTCAGCAATGAAATGTCATTCTTTTTGGGTTTAGATGCAGTTTAAGGTATCAGAAAACATCTATGACGGGGGTAGACAACCTCGGCCCTCCAGCTGTTGTGGAACTACAAGTCCCATGAGGCATTGCGAGACTCTGACAGCCACAGGCAGGACTCCCAGAGCCCAGAAGGTTTAGTAAATCGGCAGATTTTCTCATTAACGGCTCTCAGGTCTCTCTGCTCAGTCACCTGCCTGCAGATCTGGATGTGCTGTCCGTGCTGCCAGTGCTGAAGTGACAAATCTACAGACCCGGCCAGCAACAATGCGCCGCAAATATTATCTTCCCGTCTGCTTCTCATTATCTGCAGATATAATCTGACCTCCGACCCCCTTCTGTCTTATATCTGACCTCCG
>NW_017306831.1:649176-651981 GCF_000935625.1 Nanorana parkeri
CTTCAGTCTTCTATCTGACCTCCTTCCTTCCCTTCATTCTTTTATATGACCTCCGACCTCCCCTTCAGTCTTCTATCTGACCTCCATCCTCCCCTTCAGTCTTCTATCTGATCTCCTTCCTTCCCTTCAGTCTTGTATCTGACCTCCAGCCTTCCCTTCAGTCTTTTATGTGACCTCCGACCTTCCCTTCAGTCTTCTATCTGACCTCCATCCTTCCCTTCAGTCTTATATCTGACCCCCAGCCTTCCCTTCAGACTTCTATTTGACCTCCGTCCTTCCTTCAGTCTTATATCTGACCTCCGTCCTTGCTCCATGCACCAACACAAAAGTATCCTCACCACCTGCTCTATGTACATTGGTGGCGTTGGAGCAATCTTGTAGGTCAGATTGCCTGATAGATGCAGAGGAACCATCACAGGCCCCATCCATGATCACCTTCTATTGTCACCTTCCATGGTCACCTTCCATTGTCACCTTCCATTGTCACCTTCCATGGTCACCTCCAATAGTTAGTATCTTTTCCCATCATTGTGATAAACTAATAGGAAGGAAGAACCGAGGTGTACATACTAGCACACCCCTTGGATTCAGGACTGTCCGAGTGCTTGAGAAGACAGATAAAGATATATGTCCATTTTATCATTAAAGCCTGATTAGTGAGCGGGCACCGAGACACCGACCGAGGAATCATCATGGTCACCTCCCATAGTCACCTCCCATGGTCACCTCCCATGGTCACCTCCCATGGTCAACTCCCATGGTCACCTCATATGGTCACCTTCAATGGTCACCTTCCATGGTCACCTCCCATGGTCAAGATAGTTGTCCATCATTATAATAGACCAATAGGAAGTATCAAGGTCACCATTGTCAAGTATCAAGGTCACCATTGTCACCACCCATGATCACCTTCCATGGTCACCTTCCATTGTCACCTTCCATTGTCACCTTCCATGGTCACCTTTCATTGCCACCTTCCATGGTCACCTCCCATGGTCAGTATCTTTTCCCATCATTGTGATAGACTAATAGGAAGGAAGAACCAAGGTGTACATACTAGTGCACCCTTTGGATTCAGGACTGTTCGAGTGCTTGAGAAGACAGATAAAGATATATGTCCATTTTATCATTAAAGCCTGATTAGTGAGCGGGCACCGAGACACCGACCGAGGAATCATCATGGTTACCTTCCATTGTCACCTCCTATGGTCACCTCCCATGGTCAAGATAGTTGTCCATCATTGTAATAGACCCATAGGAAGGTAGTTACAAGGTGTACATCCTAGCGCACCCCTTGGAGTCAGGAGTGTTGGGATGCTTGAGAAGAAGTATCAAGGTCACCATTGTCACCTCCCATGATCACCTCCCATGGTTACCTCCCATGATCACCTCCCATGGTCACCTTCCATGGCCACCTTTCATTGTCTCCTTCAATTGTCACCTCCCATGGTCAACCCCCCATTGTCACCTTCCATGGTTACCTTCCATGATCACCTTCCATGGTCACCTGCCATGGTCACCTTCCATGGTCACCTTCCATGGTCACCTTCCATGATCATCTTCCATGGTCACCTTACATGGTCACCTTCCATGATCACCTTACATGGTCACCTCCCATGGTCAAGATAGTTGTCCATCATTGTAATAGACCCATAGGAAGGTAGTTACAAGGTGTACATCCTAGCGCACCCCTTGGAGTCAGGAGTGTTGGGATGCTTGAGAAGAAGTATCAAGGTCACCATTGTCACCTCCCATGATCACCTCCCATGGTTACCTCCCATGATCACCTCCCATGGTCACCTTCCATGGCCACCTTTCATTGTCTCCTTCAATTGTCACCTCCCATGGTCAACCCCCCATTGTCACCTTCCATGGTTACCTTCCATGATCACCTTCCATGGTCACCTGCCATGGTCACCTTCCATGGTCACCTTCCATGGTCACCTTCCATGATCATCTTCCATGGTCACCTTACATGGTCACCTTCCATGATCACCTTACATGGTCACCTCCCATGGTCAAGATAGTTGTCCATCATTGTAATAGACCCATAGGAAGGTAGTTACAAGGTGTACATCCTAGCGCACCCCTTGGATTCAGGACTGTTGGGGTGCTTGAGTATACAGATAAAGATATATGTCCATTTTATCGCTGAAGCCTGGTTAGTAAGCCGCTGTCTCCGTACACCAACACAGAAGTGCCATTGCTGACGATGGAGCAATCTCATAGGTCAGATTGCCAGATAGACACCGAGGAGCCATCGTGAGACTGAAGAGGGTAGCCATCGTACACCGCGGATCAGACCTCATTTATAAAGATCATGTGACAAGGGGAAATAGAGGTCAGACGCCGGAGCACGGGACCTGGGCTCCAAATATTGCACTTAGGTAATCGTATCTTTGTAACCAAAATTTTATGGATACGCCGCACAGACATCGCCGTGAAAGAAGCATCACATGACTCCCAGTAACCCCCGGGCTAACCCTCATAAAAAGTCATGGAGAGCAGCTGAAACCTACAAAATAAAGAGATCAAAAGAGTCAATGTCGCCAATTAAAACCATGTCATAGCTTAAATGGGATTTTACATATCCCTCCGGGGTGAGGGGGGGTGACACAGGGGTCCCTTGTACTGCAGCTCTTCCATCTTTAAATATCTTGGAAGACCATTGTCTAGTGTTCCTTTACAACCTCCTCTGGCCATCACTCTAATCAGTTTAAAGAGAAACGTCAAGAAAAAAAATCAACCTGGAATTCTATCCGAGTTTAATGAGGAACTCTAGCTGGGGTTTCTTCTGCACCTTTG
>NW_017306831.1:652030-653957 GCF_000935625.1 Nanorana parkeri
TTTTTTATATTTATTAATTCATTTTTTATTATATATATATTTTTTTCATTACTTTTAGGGGCTTCGGGTAAATATTAGGGATCTAAACAGACCCCTGATATTTCCCTTTTAAAATAGAAAAAGAGATTGAGAACACAGAGTCCTCCATCTCTTATGCTGCAGCCCCAGTTATCAATGATCAGGAATCCTCTATACTGAGTGTTCCTGTTCATTCATAACATGAGGACAGAGTATGGTTAGTATAACTACAACTATGAATGGACAGGAAGTGATGTAGATGTGATGTAGATCACTTCCCATTCATTCATAACTGAGGATATAGTACACAACACATACCATGTCCTCAATTATTTACAAACACTCAGCGATTACTGATCACTGAGTGTTTGTACCGCTCTTCTCTCTGACACGCTGTCACAGGAGGCTGAGCGAGCGGTGTAGGGAGGAGAGCTCAGCCTCCTGTGACAGCGCTGTCTCCGCCCCTACATCGCTCTGCCGGACTGTGATAGGCAGCCGAGCGGTGTGGGAGGAGAGACACTGGCCACTCGCAGCGCTCTTGTCCTGCAGCGCACGGCCGGCTGTCACTTTCTCTCCTCCCCGCTGGGACACAGAGCAGCGCCCAGCGGGGAGGAAAGAAATCAGGGATGCGCCGCTGTATCGGCAGGAAAATTGCACTTTCGGCATTTAGCCTAAAGTCCCATTTTCGGTAGACATGTGCACTGCCAAAAAATTCGTTTCGTTTTAAATTCGGATTTGTGTTATTTCGTTTTTTGGGATTCGGGTGTGAAAGTCAATTCGGATTAGGACGAAATTCGGTAGCGTTAGTACGAACGTTCGTTTCGTTTTCTGTTCTTATTTGTTTCTTATTCGTTTTGTTCGTTTGCAGCAAAAGTGACATTTGAGGGGGAAAAAATATTTTTCTCCTTCTCTAATGTCACTTTGCTCCAACGAACGAAACGAATAAGAAACGAATAGGAACAGAAAACGAAACGAACGTTCGTGCGAACGCTACCGAATTTCGGAAATGGAAATTCGGATTCGTTTGCATTCGTTATGTCTGTAATTCGGAATTCGGATACATCCGAATGTCCGAATTTACGAAAATTCGTCCGAATTTCGATTCGGAACGAAACGAATCGCACATGTCTAATTTTCGGCCGATATGTTTCGGCGACCGATATATCGGTGAGTTCCTAATAAAAACCATACGGAATTTCTAATTTCTGACCCATCCAAACTAAAATAAATACATGAAATGTTACACAGTTACATAGTTAGTCAGCTTGAAAAAAAGACACATGTATATTGTAAAGTGCTGCGCAAACTGTTGGCGCTATATAAATCCCGTATAATAATAATAATGTCCATCGAGTTCGACCTCTTAGAGATATGAAAAATAAAAAAAGCCTAAACAAAACGCTATGCCCACAATTACCCACTATTGATCCAGAGTGTGAATAAATAAATAAATAATACATAAATAAAGAAATGAAATAAGGTAATTCAGATAAAACTAGTCGAGTTTCTAACTCGCACCCTATCCAAAACGAAAAATAAGAAAAAAAGAAATAAATAATTAAAAAAATCTATAATAATAAGATTTAAATAATAATAAGTTCAAAAAAACCCAGTAGAGGGTAAAAAATGAAAACTCAAAAATAAATAAATAAAATAAATACATAATAAGTAAATAAGATACACAATAAAGAAAATAGAGGTTCTAACCCACACCGTTTCCAGAACTAAATAAACATAAATAAAATAACATAAATAAATGCAGTTTTGACACTTTATGTATCAACATGACACGTCGTGTTCTATTTTTGTTTTTTCTCTCTCTTTTTTTGTTCATTTATGTTATTTTATGAAATGCAAAGCAGAACTTACACTTTAGGAATCCTGATAATATGTATAGGATTTTAGAGGT
>NW_017306831.1:654226-658830 GCF_000935625.1 Nanorana parkeri
TGGAGTGCCATTTGACGGGACAAACAGAAGAAAACAAACAGAGTGACAACAGCTGCATGGCTGCCCGGGACAGATGGAAGGTCTTCTCATACAACCTGTTGTTCCAGAACAAACCTCTCAGGCAGTTGGTGGGCGGAGCTCTCGGGGCCGACAAAGGGATAGTTGTACGAGGGTAGACAATCCAACCAACAATCAGTAGACAGATGTCCCTCTGGCTCATCCTGGGAACCGTCTGATGTATACTGAGTGGCCAGATTATTATGACCACCCCATCAGTACTTTGTTGGGCCGCCTTTTGCCTTCAATACTGCGGCGATTCTTCTTGGCATTGACTCCACGAGATGGTGAACGGTGATGCGAGGAATCTGACGCCACGCCTGATGAATAGCGCCGTCCAGTTCTGTGAAATTTGATGGTTGTGGAACCGGCTGCCTGATTGGCTCTTTCAACTTCATCCCGCAAATGCTCCAATTGGATTGAGATGTGGTGATTGTGGGGGCCACCTAAGCAAGGTAAAGTCTCCGTCGTGTTCCTTAAACCACTCCTGCACAATACGAGCACCGTGGCATGGCGCATTGTCGTGTTGGAAGAAGCCGTCTCCATTGGGGTACGCCGTGAACATGATAGGATGAACTTGATCAGCGACGATACTTTGGTATGTTGTGCTAGTCAGAAGTTGTTCCACACGAATTAAAGGGACCAAATCATGCCAGAAAAACACACCCCGAACCATAACACTGCCCCCACCAGCTTGAATGGTTGTACTCATGCATGTGGGGGGCATGCTTTCATGCTGTTCCCGCCAAATTCTCACTCTGCCATCTGCATGATGCAACTGGAAACGTGATTCATCGGACCACATGACTTTTTTCCAATGCTCGACTGTCCAATCCTTGTGTTCCTGTGCGAATTGGAGACGTTTTATCTTGTTAACTGCAGACAGCAAAGGTGTTCGAACCGGCCTTCTGCTTCCATATCCCATACGATGCAGTGTACGGTGAACAGTGCGTTCAGAGATCATATGAGGGTCCCTGATTAAGATCTGCAGTTATTTGATGCACTGTTGCCCTTCTGTTGTCTTGTACCAGTCTTGCCCCTCCCCCGTTCTGCCCTAACATTGACTAGTCGCTGACGGCCACAATTCGCACGTTCAGACCCAGATTTTCAGCTGACAGTCCGGTCTTTAAACACTTTAACAACAGCTGCTCTTGAACATTTAACGAATTCTGCTGCTTTGCTGATACTCGCTCCATGGCTCCGAGCGCCAACAATCATCCCACGTTCAAAGGCTGTTACATCGCGTTGTTTCCCCGTATCTTCAGAAAAAAATCACTTCTACTGTCGTGGTAACCAACCTGCTTCCCTATTTATAATGGTCTGGCCCTCTAGCAACTTCAGCGCCAAATTATAGCTAATTTGCCTCCAAACGTCAGGTGGTCATAATAATCTGGCCGCTCAGTGTGTAAGGCCACCAATAGGGCCGACTCATCTTTTGCACACGTTCTAAGGCCAAGGTCTTACTATAGGTGCACATGCTCCTCCATGCTAGACATGTGCACTGGTAAAAAAAATCGTTTCGATTCAGATTTTGCGTTATTTCATTTTTCGAGTTCGAAAGTCGATTCGTTTCGGATGAAATTCCGTACGAATTGTCGTTGCGGTTTGGTTTGTTGCGTATGACACCTCGGCTCGCAGACCCGCATGGCATCGGGGAGTTCCCGAATGCTATGTGGTGTTTGACAGCTGAGAATGTGAAATGGGCGGAGCAAAACATGACGTCACGGCTCGCTCCGCCCATCTGTTTACTTTCGGGCTGAATGTCATTTTGTGGCGGGTTTTCGTCGGGTTCGGACGGTCGTCGTGCGGCGGGACTTTTTTTATTTTGCCGGGTCGGCGGGCGTCGTGCATCGTGATCGACGCTGAATTACATCGATGGAGTAATTTTTTTTCTTAAATTAAAGGATTTTTTTCTAAAAGTCTGGTCTGTTTATTGACTTTGAATTTTAACCCTTTAGTGAATGAGTAACAAGCAGTGGTGTCACAAGGGGTGTGCGGGGGGTGCGGCCCGCACCCGGGTGAAACCATTGTAGGGGTGATGGACCGAACGCCTGACAGTATCAGGAGAGAGAGGAGGGGACCCGGCGGGATATTTTTTCCCCTCTTCTGCAGACTGTAAAAAAATTAAAAAAATTCACAAATGTCTCAAATGTCACTTTGCTGCAACGAACAAAACCAAAACAAAACGACCATTTGTACAGACTACCGCTAAGGAATTTCGGAATCGGAAATTTGGATTCGTTTGCATTCGTTATATCTGTAATTCGGAATGAAATGAATGGACGTGTCTACTCCATGCACCCTACCACAACTAGGATTTACAGCCCCCCTCCTACGTCAAGGGAGGATCTTGCTCAGTCCCCAATATTAGTACTTAGAGCTGTTTTGCAGGAGTAGCTTCCAGTTTCCCCAAAGCCGGAGCTCACAGCCTCCTACCGGTGGGCCTCTCTTCTCAAAAGACAGGTAGAACCTGGTCGGAGGTTGGCAAATGTTGGCAATGTAGGTCTACTTGCCCACCCCTGAAGTTGGCCTACGTTGCCGACATTTCCTTCTTTCCTCCTTTTCAATATCTGGCCTCTTACCCTAACCTGCTAGAAGATGTCCAGGTCCTCATCGCTCTCTTCACTGGTACTTGGACACGGGTCCTTTTGATGGAAAGAGTTTGAGGTTCACACAGGCGCTCATCTTTCATTGTCCACCGATGTCCACCAGTGGGGAGCAAGCCAGGCTGAAGAGGTCATTCGTGCTCTCCACTTAGCATTCATTATTCATTTGGCCATCAGATCTCCCAAAATGTGCTGGAGAACACTGAGAACTTTCTCCTGCTCCCCTGAAACTGTCCACATTGGGCGGTCCTCTTGCTGCAAGTGGAGATAATGATGGGCCGAACACTCCCTATTCGAATTCGAACTCAATGCAAGTCAATGGGGCCAGAACTCTGAAAAACAATTGTCCCTTTTTTGAGGGCTTATTTGCGATTTATTGGCCATAAGCAGGGTATGGGGATCCGGGTACTGCCCTGGGGGACAGGTATGGGGATCCGGGTACTGCCCTGGGGGACATGTATGGGGATCCGGGTACTGCCCTGGGGGACATGTATGGGGATCTGGGTACTGCCCTGGGGGACAGGTATGTGGATCTGGGTACTGCCCTGGGGGACATGTATGGGGATCTGGGTACTGCCCTGGGGGACATGTATGGGGATCCGGGTACTGCCCTGGGGGACATGTATGGGGATCCGGGTACTGCCCTGGGGGACATGTATGGTGGTCCAGGTACTGCCCTGGGGGACATGTATGGTGGTCCGGGTACTGCCCTGGCAGACATGTATGGTGGTCCGGGTACTGCCCTGGGGGACATGTATCACTGAAAAAAAACACTTTTAAAAAATACAGTTTTTAAAGGAGCAGTGATTTTAACATCACTTAAAGGGTAACAAAAAAAATTAAAAAGTCCTTTAAATATCATGCCCGGGGGTCCCCTTAACCTGCCTGTGAAGTGGGGGATCTGTACGATGTATAGAACCTGCTGCAGCAAAACTGACATTTCTAAAGAATAAAAAAAAAGAAAGTTTGCAGTTTCCCCCAAAAGTCATTTCAAACCCTTTTGGTCTGGTAGGAATTTTAGGAGGGACCAAAAGTGAAAATTTAAAAAAAAAAGTGTGTGGGGTTGAGTGAAAAGCACTCACCTCATAGTTCTCCTTTAAATGGAAAGCCGCGCGGTGTTCGCTCTGGCCGGTGCTGCGCGTCTGCTAGCTGCTCTGTGGCTGATCTGTGGCTGTTGCAGGTAGGATCCCTGTCATTTTTTATCTTTTCTATGTGTGCCTTGCAAACGGCTGATTGCATCTGTTTTTTGCTTGGTACCTGTAGCCGCATGCTCCATTATGCCTAACGATAAGCCAACCCCTGTGTCAGACCAGCATTTACAAAGAAGGTAAGCGGCTGTCTGCCTAGGATGCTTTGTTCATTCCACTAGCCCATCATTCTACTGTTCTCAGAAAAAGTATTGAGGCCTTTAATGAAAAAAATCCAGTCCCTCCAGTCACACATGGTGGGGAGCTTTGCTGCTTCAGGCACTGGATGTCTGTGACTGTGTGCATGGCATTATGAAATCTGAAACTGAAGACTGCCAAAGAATTCTGGGGTGCAATGGGGGGCCCAGTGTCAGAAAGTTGGGTCTCCGTCAGAGGTCATGCATGGGTCTTACAGCAGGACAATGACCCAAAGCACACTTCAAAAAGCCCCCAGAAATGGTTTCAGGCAAAGCGCTGGAGAGTACTGGACTGGCCGGCAATGAGTCCAGATCTGAATCCCATAGAGCACCTGTGGAGCAGGGCCGGTGCTAGACTATTTTGCACCCTAGGCAAGACCAGCTACTTGCACCCCCCAGTCCACCTCCTGCTGTGCAACCCCAACCCTCCGTCTCCCCACTGCATAAGCTAGCCCCAATCTCCTGTGGGCTAGCTTATGCAGGTGACAGGTGAACGTGAGCAGCCGGGAGCAATAGCCAGACTGCTATTGGCTATTTTAATTTGAACTAGCCAACAG
>NW_017306831.1:659084-718283 GCF_000935625.1 Nanorana parkeri
GCGGCCGCAAAGAAACCCCCCCCCCCCCCCCCACACACACACACACACACACACACACACACACACACACACACACCAGATCTGAGAGAGAAAATTGTCTCTCAGTTCCGCTCCTCTGCTCATTGGGTGGGTAGAATAGCTAGCCTGCTATTGGCTTTAGCAATTTAAAATGGGGGGTAGGCGCCATGGTGGGGGGTGAGTGTTCGAGGCTGCACTCTAGGCAGCAGTGCGCCCCAGGCAACTCCGGCCCTGCTGAAAAAAAGGGGGGGGGGGGTCACTGATGTTTTGGGGTTGCTTTGCTGCTTCAGGCACTCGAGGTCTGTGACTGTGTGCATGGCATTATGAAATCTGAAGACTACCAAAGAATTTTGGGGTGCAATGTAAGAAATGGTATCAGACAAAGTGCTGGAGAGTAGACTTGTGTGCCGTCAAAAAATTTGTTTAGTTTGGTTTCGGATTATCCGTTATTTTGTATTTGGTAATTCGTGTCCGAAACTCAATTCGGATTCGTACGAAATACGAATTTTCGTTAGTTTCGTCACATTTTCATACCGTTACAAACATTCGTTATGATGATGTTAAAAAATACATCTTTGTTAATATTGGAGTCCATGGTAGTTTTTTTTAATCCGAAATTCCGTTACAACGGAAACGTGACTGTTTGGTTGACCAATCAGAGGTTTTCTTCTGCTGCTGAGGGTTGCATTACAGGCACGAAATACGAAATTCCGTTAACGGAATTTCGTATTTCGGATAAAAAAAAAAAATCTTTTCATGTTTTTCACCCTCATTCACATGGGTAATATTAGTTCCCGTTTCAACGAAATTCGGATCCGAAATTCGTCAATGGAATTTCATATTTTGGATACATTCGGAAGCATTGCAATTCGGATTTCGGATGCTTCCGAATTTACGAATTTCAGGAAATTCGTACGAATTTCGATTCGTAACGAAACAAATCGCACATGTCTACTGGAGAGTACTAGACTGGCCAACAATGAGTCCAGATCTGAATCCCATAGAGCTCCTGTGGAGGGAAAAGGAACCCTCCCAATCTGAGAGACCCGGATCAGTTGGGGAAAGAAGAGCGCTCCACAATTCCTGTACAGAGGTGTAAGAAACTCATTGATGGTTACAGGAAGCCATTGATTTCAGTTATTATTTCCAAGGGCTGTGCTGCCAAATATTAAGTGGGGGTGCCAATAACTTTGTCCGGTCCATTTTTGGAGTTTTGCGTGGAATGTGTCAGGTTTGGCTTTTTTTTTCTTCTCCACTTTTTGTGTCACCAATAAAAGCAAAAGGAATAAACATTTGTCATTGCCACAATTTTCTGCACGAGGTGGTGCATTATCTGACAGGAATGCCGGGGTGCCAATATTTTTGGCCATGACTGTATATATTTTTAGCCTTGATGAAGGGGGATTATTCTGCCCCTTCGATTGGCCAGGTTTCCGGAACTCTCTTGCCGTTTGTGGAATTATAAAATATATTTAACCTCCTGATATTTGGCACTTTCTGATTCACTCCAATAGGGATGTTTCTCATCGGACTTTGTACTGGGCAGGCCTCCACTTTTCAGTGAGCTCCCGAACTCAGTTAATCTGAGCCTCACTCTCCTTTTACCAATCAGGTTCGGCGCCTTTCTTTCTTCATTTCTACTTAATCCTGGGACTTTCAATGCGCAGGAAGTTAGCAACACAAGGAGGGTACTGTCAGGATCAACAGGTACATTTCCGAAGTGGCAGGGTTTGTAAGGAAATAAAACATGGGAAAGGTGCATTACTTCAACTAAAAAGGTCGTTTGCTAAAAAAAAGTGTTCGGATCAGGTGCTGACTGTATCATCTCCTAGGCGGGGGAGGGTAGATAGAAAACAAACATCAAGGGCACGCTCTCTCATGAATCATTTAACCCTTTTTGGCTGAAGGTCGATTGTCTTTGCAGAAGGCTTGGAGGGGGGACTGAACGTACCAATATACAAAAATTCACCAAGTCCTGGACAAGCTCAGACAGTGCAGAATGCATTTGCTCAGCTGGCAATCTCTCCTGTGAATGATGCCCTCTAGTGGTCAGAAGGTGGCACTGCACCAAAATGAAATTTGCCTTGTACCAGGTCATCATCATTATTATAGAGGATTTATAGAGCGCCAACAGTTTGCGCAGCGCTTTACAATATAAGGAAGACATTACAATCCAATTCAAGACAAGACGGTAAGGAGGGCCCTGCCCCCGAGGGCTTACAATCTAAAAAGGGAGGGAGAAGTGATACAAGAGGGGGTAGCTCATGCCTGAGGAAGGGCCCCTGAAACGTTGCGGCGTGACAAGATGTGTTTGCGTCTATAGAACGATCGCTCCTTGAAGATTTGGCCACGGTGAGCTATTTTTTTTCCTACTTGTACCAGGTTGAAGTGCTTTTTGTATTAAAAGTACAAAGTTGCATTGGAGGCGTTATATTTCATTCACAAGAGCAGGTAGCTTATTTATCAAAAGGGGCGTGGCTTAAAATAAAACTGACTGTGAATGTCTAATCAGCTGGTGTCCCCTGCAAATGTATGTTTTTAGAATGTATATGAATTAAAGTTGAAGGTCAGTTTCAGCCAAAAAGCTCAAATCCGTGTATTGAAAAGTTTCCAGCTGCTGCACAAAAGTGATGCACATGACCTCTCCCATTGTATAGCATCAGGAAGGTGCGCACGCTTCTCGAAGGCTGAAGTGCTGCAAATGCCATGCGCCTCCCGCCCCCCGACTTCTGAATTGGAGGCAGGGAGGAAAACCATGCTGGGGTGGGCAACCTCGGCACTCCGGCTGTTGTGAAACTACAAGTCCCATGAGGCATTGCGAATTTCCTGCCCGAACGCACTGCCTGGGATGGCGGCCAGCTCACTTTTTTGTGTTGCAGTCCTTTGAAGTGAATAGCACTGTAGCCACACCCTCCGGCTACAAATGGAGAGAAGACTCCATCACACCAGGGAAGTGGATGGAGAATAAATAGGAAGACTTCTCCGATGGGAGAAACCCCCCCCCAGTGCTCCTGCAAGTGAGGAGAGAGGGGTAGCTGTCTTATAACAAAAGGGCCTGAAAGCAAGGGACTAGGAGGCAAGCATAGCCCTGGACCTGAAAAGAACTCGGCGGCTAACTCACCAGTAAGTAGAAGTCTGGAGGGCAGCCTAAAGCCGGCCATACACCTATAGATTATCTGCAGACTTTCTATGGTTAGATGGAATAAGTGCAACAGATTCCTCCATCTACGAATCTCCCCCGGGGCCAAGCTTCAGTATCTTGCTAGTCGGCCCTGCTGGCTCTCAAAATACCAGAACAATGCCAGCATCCAATCAGATTGTTCAGGTGCTTCAGACACTGAAGCTTGGCCCAGCGGGAGATTCCTACACCCAGCTTAGATGGAGGAATCTGTTGCACTTTTTCCATCTGACCCTAGAAAGTCTGCAGATAATCTATAGGTGTAGGGCCAGCTTAAGTGGGACCCTGTGTGATGGTCACTAGGGATGCACCAATACCAGTATTTCGGTATAGAGCACGCATATTTTTTATCGGTACTCACCGATACCGAAGTCCCATTAAGGAAGCCAGGCGGCGTGTCATCACTCGCCACCCGGCTTCCCGATTAGCAGAAAAGCCGTCCCCATGCTTCTCTTCACTATGTGACGAGTAAGCATGGAGCTGGCTTTCTGGCCAATCAGGAAGCCGGGCACCATGTAATGACGTGGCGCCCAGCTTCCTGCTTGTCCGGGAAGCCGGCTCCATGCTCCCTTGTCGCATAGTGCAGAGAAGCATGATTGGCCAGGAAGCTGGCTCCACTCTCCCTCGTCATACACGCTGCCTGGCTTCCTAAGAAACCAGCTCTATGCTCCCTCGTAGACGAGGGAGCATGGAGTCGGCTTCCCGGCCAATCAGGAAACAGGGCAGTGTGTAATGACGCAGTACGAGTACCGGCACTAGTATCGGTACATCCCTAATGGTCACTTTCCAGGCTATCCCCACATGTCCAGTAGGGTTCTGGTACAACACTCCCAAGTCAGGTAGAAGAAAGGCCGCCATATAGTAACCGGCTTAATTAGCGCAGCGAGTAATCTTTATTGACGTTAATAGAGTAATCCAAGAAATAAATCTGAAAAGGGGAAAAAAAAAAGCTGCCAAATGGTTGATTAGACTTTTTTTAGAAATAAAGATGTTCATCCTCTTAGGACACCAGCAAAAAAACTGACACATGCTCCTGCTAGCGACAGCAATGTAACCCAACAGTATCCGAATTCTCTCGATGGATGAGGAAAGCCTAATTCAGATGGGGCGTACATGTCTGTGTGGGGTGTACGCCCATAAACGGGCCGATCCCAGGAGGGACAGGTGATGTGCGCAATTCCACGCAGCAACCCGTTCTTCCCTATGGGAGGACGTAGCTGTACGCTGTAATCCGCACACCCAAACTGCACAGCCATGCGGGTCTGGGCGTCCGCACTTGTAATTGCGCTGTATTTTTAGATTGTGAGCCCTCAGGGGCAGGGCCCTCCTTACCATCTTGTCTAATTCTGCAGCCAATGTTTAATAAGGAATTGACATTAAAAAAAAAAATCCCCCCCTAAAGGGCAAGTCCACCAATTGTGTAATTTGTGTTCCAGTTCAGGGTGACCAATCGTGTCAGGGAGACCGGCGACCCCTCACTGCTATTCTTTACAGAACAAATGTAATACGGACACCTGCTGTCTGCTTTTTATGCGTTCATTCAATCCTAACCCAACTTTACGAGTTCTAATTGACATAACAGCTGCCAATTTAATCAATGGGTCTGGCAACTTACCACAAATAAAGGGGGGGTAACCATATAGGAATTAAGTGGACAAACCCTTTAAGAAACCTTCGCTTCTCTTAATACCCAAACAGGAGGTCTCATGTGATATTTATCTTGAGAAAGGCAAACCACCCGGAATTACAGCCGCGCCATGTGATGCATCTGCTGTACCTACAGCCAAGTGCAAACAAGACTTCAGTTGTATCCAATAAAAGGTGATCGTTCCTCAGTGTCACAGCCCATAGCAGCCAATCAGAATTCAATGCTGTGATCGGGCAGTACGAGATTCATTCCGATTGGTTACTATGGATTACTGCACTTTAAAACAAGGCTACTCGCCCCTTGGCAGGGAGGATTGTGTTATAAAAGGGAGTCCATTCTAGTCAATGCTCTATTAAACGGAGATCGGTGCGCTCCTCACACGCAGATATCGGCTCTGTTGAGATCAGACGGGAGAAGTAGACGGGTCAAATTCCGGGCGCTCCCGACAATCTTCACTCTTTGCAGGTGGAAATCAGCGTAAAAATAAGTCGGTATACATATAAAAAATAAAGTCTTAAAGGGTTTTTGGAGAGCCGGATCATTTCTTCTGTTTCGGGGGAGGCCTGCAACACAGAACAAAAGGGAAATCATTTTTGGCAAAGGACTTTATACAGTACAGAGCCGAGGAGGGTGAAGGAGGACTTACATTCGAGCAGTGCTGACTGAAGGCTGTGACACACTGCAGGCATAGCAGCGCGGAGCTGATTGGCTGAAGGTGCAGTCAATCATGTGCCTATACTCTGCTCACACACTGCGCGCAAAGCTCCGTGCCGGACAGCTTTGCTTCGCTCTGCGCGGCTTTGCGTGCCGTGTGTCACGGCCTTAAGTGTTGCCTATAGTTAGGGATGCACCCATACTAGTATCTACATCGGTGGCGATACCGAGTATTTGGGCGAGTACCCGCCCAAATGCTCCGATGCCTAGACCGATACTTCCTATATCAGGAAGCTGGGCAGCGCGTCATTACACACGGCCCGGTTTCCTGATTGGCCGTGAAGCGGCTCCATACTCTCTCGTCACTTGTGATGAGAGCATGGAGCCGACTGATTGGCCGTGCATTGTGTAATGAAGCAGCTCCCGGCATTCTGATTGGCCAGAAAGCCGTCTCCATGATCCCTCATCACGAGGGAGCACGAAGACCATCAGAAAGCAGGGCGCCGCATCATTACAGGGCACCCATGATTGGCCAGCAAGACGGCTCCGGCTGGGTACTGGAGGAAGGCCGCTCCTGGCTGGAGAGGACCCGGGGGGGTGACAGGCTGGACAAGGTAACAGGGGACTTTCTTGGTAATCGGGTAGCCGGGTGGAGAGTCTTTACATGCTGCCCGGCTAATCAGGAAGGGAGTCATTACACGCCACCTGGCTTCCTGAATGGGACTTGCGGTACTCTGTAATTGGAAAATTCTGTACTCGGTACCAAAATACCGGTATCGGCGCATCCCTACCTATAATGCACTAAGGACCAAACGTATGTGAACTGCCCTCCAAATGGAGTTCAGAGGTCTCCATTGAAGGTTCTGTTCATACATACAAAGACATTGTAGACAATTGTTTTCTTCTGTTACCAGTTTGGTGAAGACCCTTTTCTGTTCCACCATGACTGTCCTCTGTGCAAGACAGCTCCATAAAGACATGGTTTCATGAGTTGGGTGTGGAGGAACTCGAGTGTCCTGCACAGAGCCACGACCTCAACCCCACTGAACACCTTTGGGATAAACTGGAATGCCGACGGTGAGGCAGGTCTTCTCATCCAACATCAGGACCTGACCTCACAAACCGGCACACATTCTCAAAGACGTCCTCCAAAACCTTATGGAAAGCCTTCCCAGGGGAGTGGAGGCCGTTAGACAAAGGTGGCCACTACAGTAGAGAAGAGTAGACTCCTAAAATGCTAGTTTCTTGGCGGTCTCTGCCCACTGACCTGGAACAAGCATGCAGATCAGGAAAGTCAGAGCACCTCATCTCCATACTTATTCACATAAGTCAATTCGGAGGCCAATAAATCAGGAACAAGTATTAGGGTCAGGTGAAAGTTTTTTTTTCATGACAGGTTTCCTTTACTACTTTGCCGTTGATTTCCAGCCCTGTGTGATGTCAGGAAGTGTCCAACTTAAGCTTTGCTCCATCACACCCACCTGTACATGCCGACCACCACCGCGTGGTCCCTCTCGTATGGCTCCAGGGTCAGCTGCTCCTGGGGCTTCATGTTCTCCTGCTGCATCTTCTTCACTTCTGATGCAAAGACGGCCTCTGGAGCCGCTGTCGAGTCGATGCAATTTGCCTGAGGGAAAACGGAGGCTTAATGCTTAATTTGTGATCAAATGGAAACAATTACAGGGAAATCATTGGCCAATCCTAAGGCTGAGTGGGCGGGATGAATGCAACCAAGCTGACGGCCCATCCCTGAGCAAACGCAGGCAGGGGGAGGTCTTCTGACGTCAGATAGGCTATAGAGACTTATGATCTCCAATCCAATTATAAATAGCCGGATGAGGCAAACATTCTCTGATGTCTGTAGGAACTAGGGATGCAACAATACCGTTTTCTCGGTACCGATGCTTTACTTTCGTAATCACTGATACCAAGTACTGATGCCGGTGCTTCCGCAGGCATGGAGTAGGCTTCCCAGACAATCAGGAAGCAGGGTGCTGGGTAATGACATACCGCCTGGCTTCCTGATTCCCGGGTCTTTGTTGATTGGCTGGAAAGCCGGCTTCCCGGCCAATCAGGAAGCTGGGTCATTACTCGCCGCCCAGCTTCCTGATCGCCAGGCACTGGCTCCATGTTCCCCTAAGGCACTGCCGTCCAGTAGAAATCTTCCTCTGACCAGAAGTCCCAGTATCGGGGAAAGTTTCGGAGTATTTGGACGATTATGAGCACTCGCCCAAATACTCTTATCTTAGCATCCCTAGCAGGAACCTCAGAGGCCCATCATTGCGAGTTGAAACGCGTTATACTGCGTGTTGCGTTAAGGCAGTCCTTTCAAAATAAGTGCGCTGCCATCACATCAAATGAATGGGCTGCATGCACCTTTTCTGACAGCATATCTGCTGGGGTGGCATTCAGAATAAATGGCCCTGCATTGGACCAACACTTGCAATGGCCTAGCGTTCCTCCAGAGTTGAAGTAATGTGCAAGTTCTGACTTTTCAATTAGTAACTATTACACATTATCCTAGTGACAGGATATAAACCTTTTTTGGAATTATGCAATGGTGGCCCTCAGACATAATGTGCCCACCCCCCACTGCATTAAGTATGACATGGCTGCTCAAGAATTAGCACATGGTGCAGTCCAGCTATGTAATATTAAGTCTTGGTGGAGACGGCATGACAACCAACCTTAATAGAGATGACGAAATGGCCGCCATTCTTCAGGAAATTGTGGGCGTTTATGGCAACAATTCTGGTCTGATCCGGCTGAGCAACATCGGCAAAGACGACATCGACCATTCCTGGAAACATGACGGTTTGAGAGTCAAATCACCGCGGAACTACAACTGTGAAAAAGGTTAAAGAACTGACCAACATATCATAACGCGTATAAGGACCTGAACGTTACCTATCAACATGCGGTACTTATGGGGGTGCCTGGCGTCCTCAATGATCGGGATGATGTTTGTGCGCTTTTTGGCTACGTTGATGAGATCGCGGCCCGATCGGTGAGAAAACTCCACTGCGTACACCAAGCCCTCCTGCCGAGCAGAACATTGACACACGTTAAGCGACAGTGACGCCATTCTGAACTCGATCAAAACAGATTAGAGGGAAGCCAGAATTCCTAAAACCTGGACAAGGTGAATACTTACAGGGCCGACCAGGTCAGAAACGTGGGATACCGTTGTCCCAGATGCAGCTCCCAGATATAAGACTTTAGAACCGGGCTTAATGTGGATCTGGTCCACGCCACCCAAGATGGCGGCTGCCAGCTTCGATCTGAATGGATTCCAGGCTCTGTATTCAATCTTTGTTTCTCCTTCCTGTGGGGATATAAAGTCAGGTCAGCCAATCATTTGTATCATATTCCTTACCCATCATTCATGAAGTGTGGATTCCTATAGCTAACGTATCACCATCAACATACAACTTAGTTACATAAAAGACGTGTTCAATGCCAAGTGTGGCTGAGGGCCACAAGTATGTACTAAAAGGGGCCCAAAAAGCAGCCAGCCTGCACTTCACAATTAAAAGAACTACGAGGTGAGTGAAAATCACTAATCCGCATAGTTAGAGCCGACCTGTGACAATGAAACTGTCACAGGTCGGCTCAATAGATCGGGAAGTGAGCGAACACATACCGTCACTTGCTCACTTCTCGATCCTGTCCCTGCAGAGAGCCGTGACCGTCAGTCAACGCTCCCCGGAGGAACGGATGAAGTGGGCACAGCTGGCTCTGCATCTAGATAGGCAGAGCCAGCTGTCAATCAGCCAGCGGGGTGGGTCTCGACAGTCTTGTCGGGATCCCTCCCGGCTGCGGCGATCTCAGCAATATAAGTATATAGGGGGCAATAGCCCGCTGCATACTGACTTTGGGTCACAGGAGGAGGTTAGCATATGTCCTCTCGTGACCCTGAAAAGAACCGAGATAAAAAGGTGACCCCCATACTTCTCTCTTAGGTAAAGCCCAAATCTGTCACATCAATTGCTTCTTTGTAGCAGTATATGACCTCAGACAGGAACCTGTTGTACTCCCTTTGAACCCTCAGACCTTCTACATTGTCTGATCCGATTTCCTCGACTTCTTAATCCCTTTGGCTATGGGCATTGTCCCTCACACTGGGGCGGATTGCGTCCGATCTAACGCACATCACTGAACAAGTTCCACCATCTGACTGCACTCCACATTCAGGGGAAGTTTAAACATATTCACCATCTGAATACTGAACCTAATGTACCCAAGGAGGATACGGCGGCCATTTTAATTCAAGCCGCTTCATTCAACACACCTCAACAGACATCCTCTTCTCCCCGTAGACCGATTCGCCGGGAACGAGGTTCTTAGTCACCAGCGCGTCCTCCCTCCCTCTGCAGATGAACACTCCTGCAACACAAAACGAAGAGTCACCAACGGCCGGCGTGACTTCAACCATCAGGACGATGACCTGCCTTGCTGTACTGGAAGGCATCCAGCTGATTGAGAAAGGAACGTACCTTCGTGTCTGTGAGGTTCCACCACCACTTTCCTCCCGGCTCCGAATCCACCTCTTCCTCCTCCGCGGGGTCCGCCCCTTCCTCCTCCACGGGGTCCGCCCCTTCCACCTGCAGGGTAAATCACATGAAAATGTACTCAGAATGCCCACGCAGTACAGCCCAGATAAAGACTTCACAGGATACTCTTTACACCGAGAGTCCCCAACGCCATTTTACCATCTAGATTGTTCATTGAGTCTTGACCATCTCTGTCATAGCCCCGAGCTCGCTATAAGAGATTTCTAAACTCCTACACAATGCAAATATCAATAGTGAGCCAATATATAGAAAGAAGCTACACCTATGTTACAGTCTCCTTAGAGTTAGGGTGCCCACACACCTTACGATAATCGCGGTAAATCCCGCGATCGTACGATTATGGTAAGGTGTGTGGAAGCCGTGCGACCTCTAATACAGTAAGGTCGCACGACTTTAAACTTACAAGCATGTTCGAAACCCCGCCGAGCATCGTACGATGTTCGGCGGGTTTGTGGCATGTCCGTACGATAACAGCCGTACGGGCCGGTGTGCGCAAGCCCCTCAGGGAGCGTGGCTTGCGATCATCGCAAGTACGATCTGCCTATGCAACATAGGCAGATCGTACGTTTTTTTAAGTACCTTACAACCATCGCAAGACAAAAGTCTTGCGATGGTTGTAAGGTGTGTGCCCAGCCTTACCCAGAGTGTGCAGCCGACCTACACAGTACATGCAATTAAAGCCACACAGGCAGGCTCTCCTTACAAAGTTGGTGGAAAATCTGAAGGTGGCCATACACTTTACAACCCTCGCAAGACTTTTGCCTTGCAAGGGTTGTAAAGTAATAAAAAAAAAAAAAAACATACGATCTGCCCATCTTGGACAGGCAAATTGTACTTGCGATCAACGAAAGCCCGCCACCCTGAGGGGCGGGCTTCCGATGACCGCAATGCTGAACGGGCAGTGTGCGCACACCGGCCCGTTCGCCAATTGTCAAACAAGCATGCCACTAACCCGCTGAGAATCGTACGATTCTCGGCGGGTTTTCCAGCATGCTTGGTGGACGGAAGACGTGCGACCGTACAGTAGAAACGGTCGCACGCCTTCCATACACTTTGCAATTATTGTACGATCGCGGGATTTCCCGCCATTCTCGTACGATAATCGTACAGTGTATGAGCACCTTAAGGGAGATTGTTATGTGTGCACCAACCCTAAGGCTGACCATACACTATACCAGGGGTAGGCACGCCCAGTACTCCAGCTATAATGCCATCATGCCTCTGGGAGTCATGCCGGTGGCTGCCAGACTGTTACAATGCCTCATGGGACTTGTAGTCCTACAACAGCTGCAGTGCTGAGGTGGCCTACCCCTGCATTACACAATCTTTCCAACTCCTTGCAGTCTACCATGAGCTGATACAAATGGGATTATGAATTGTCCATAATTGAGAGTTTTGGAAAAACGGAAGGAGATTGTACAATGAAACTGTATAGTGTATGGCCAACCTAAGACCATACGAGGAGCAATGGTAGCATGCAAAGTGCAGTAACCCTCAACAACCAATCAGGACTCCTTTTGACACATTCAACCGGGAGCCGGTTGCTTTTGGTTACAACACTGTGATGCCGAAAAAGGCGCCTTTTGTCCATTCGTAGTAAAATCCCTTTGCTGTGAGCGAGGGGGAAATAAATGAAAATGGTCTTACCTCTAAATCCACCTCTGCCGCCACGATCACCTCCTCTTCCGCGTCCTCCAAAGCCGCCGCCGCCAAAACCGCCTCCTCCAAAGCCGCCCCGGCCTCCACCTCGACCCCCGCGGTCACCAAAACCTCCTCGGTCACCAAAACCTACTCGGTCACCATATCCTCCTCGATCACCATAACCTCGGCCGCCACCTCTAGGACTGAAACCTGAAGAAAAAAGGAGACTTAATATTTCTGGTCAACACCAAAACCTCCGCAGGATTCATCTCTGTAGACATGGCCGAGTCTTCGTACATTGGACCCAAAGACTTGATGCCAAAACGCATCACCGGTGGCCTGAATATTGACGTGTCGAGAACCGGCGCACTGAGATTCACCAGAATAAAGTTCGATTCGTCTATCTCTGGCTCTAGAGCAGACTCGGCATTCATTAGAGCAAGCCAAGGTGGCCCCAAAATATCACATCCCATAGGAGTAGGGCTGCAACAACTAATCGACATAATCGATTATTGAAAAAGTTGTCAACTTTTTCAATCATCGATTAATCGGCTTATGATTGGTTGGCCCTGTACACGGCTCCACACACGCTGCGCGCCACACCTCCTCCCCACCTCACGCTCGCCGCTGCCAGATCCGCCCGGCCGCATCCACGCTCCACACGCCGCACCTCCTCCCCACCGCACGCTCACCGCCCGCCCACATCCACGATCGGCACAGGGACGCGGGGAGAAGAAGTAAGGAGGAGCAGGTGTGGGGCGGATGGCAGCTGCCGATAGACAGGCCCGATCTCAGAAACAAGTTGCTGGAAGACTGCTCAGGTAAGCCTGCACTTTACCCCCACATGGTGCTCTATAATGTATTGCTGGGATAGTGGGATTAGTATTCCTCTATAGCTGATGGTACATTGTGCTGTACTGTATATTATACAGAGCAATGTACCATCAGCTATAGAGGACTACAAATCCCAACAATACATTGTACACTGTATGTATAATGTATTGCTGGGATTTGTTGTATTCCTATATAGCTGGTGGTATTCTGCATTGCGCTGTATAGAGGACTACAAATCCCAGCAATAATACATTATACAGTGGTGCAATGCTGAATACCACTAGCTATAGAGGACTACAAAACCCAGAAATAGTACATTATACAGTGCAATGCAGAATACCGCCAACATTATAGCTGGCGGTATTCTGCATTGTGCTGCATAATGTACTATTGCTGGGTTTTGTAGTCCTCT
Organism: Nanorana parkeri; assembly: GCF_000935625.1. Taxonomy (NCBI): domain Eukaryota; kingdom Metazoa; phylum Chordata; class Amphibia; order Anura; family Dicroglossidae; genus Nanorana; species Nanorana parkeri. The sequence goes on from NW_017306831.1 coordinate 672,044, forward strand.
ATAGCTGGTGCCATTCTCCATTCATTGCTGTATAATTTTACACTTTTAATTTCACTATATTGCACACCACACTTTTTTTTTACTTCCACCGCTCCAAGCTTACTCCTGTGATGAACTGCAATCTCCATACAAACTAGTAGTCCCATCACTGGAGCCATTTTTTACATTTATTTTATTTTTATCCGATTAACCGATTAATCGAACTTAATAATCGGCTAACTAATCGATTTTGAAAATAATCGTTAGCTGCAGCTCTACATAGGAGCATGAAGAATGCTGGAGGACATGCTCAGCCTGCCGGTCTACAATACAGGTCCACGTCACCGATTCCTGATCGGATCTCCTCATAGCGTGGACTGATCCGGAATAAAACGTCCCACCAACCGGTCCGCAATATTCACCTGTATTGATTGAGCTGGATTCCTTTTTACTAGGGATGCACCGATACGGATACTAGTATGGATATCAGTGCCGATACTGAGTATTTGGGCGAGTACTCGTACTCGCCCAAATGCTCTGATGCCTAGCACGAGTACTTCCTGTATCTGGAAGCCAGGCAGCATGTAATGACGCAGCGCCCAGCATTCTGACTGGCCGGGACGCTGGCTTCATGATCCCTCGTCATCTCATGACGAGGGAGCATGGAGCCAGCCTCCCGGCCAATCAGAAAGCAGGGCGTTGTCATTACACGGCACCTGGCGTCCTGATTGGCCGGCCAGATGGCCCCGGCTGGGTTCCCGAAGGAAGGTCGCGTTCTGGCTGGAGAGGCCCCGGGGGTGACAGGCTGGACATACCAAGGTAAGAGGGGACTTTCTTGGTAATCGGGAAGCCGGGTGGCGAGTGTTTACACACCACCTGGTTTCCTGAATGGGACTTCCGGTACTCGGAAATTGGTATCGGCGGAAATTATCGCTACTCGGTACCAAAGTAACGGTGCATCCCTACTTTTTACCATAAGCCCCCATGGGATCGTCTCAGGTCATTACCTCATCTATGTTTGCATTATATGCACCTTTATATTCAACTGACCCGGGTCTGGTCACCTCGGGGCTCACTAAGTTCCCTGTTGGTTGACATTTATGAGGAGCTGGTGGTACGGCATTTGGGATTTTTGATATTGTGGGTTTCATTCATAGGACATGTAGTGTATGTATAGGCCAGGGCTGTACAGGTCTCAGGAGCCAGGTCGCCAATAATCCCTAAAAATTCCAGCTGGCGCCCAACATCTGAGGTCTACGCTAGTTGTCAATGGAGCTGGCTGCTAAAACTAAATCCCACTGGCTCCTGAATTTCATATTAATCTGTCCACCCCGGATATAGGGGATGTCTTTATAAACAATTTGCAGAGCCAACTGCCCTTCAAATCTCTGCAAATGCCAGCCGGGGCCCAAAACAGACGTCTCCGTGCCAGCCGGGGCCCAAAACAGACGTCTCCGTGCCAGCCGGGACCCAAAACTAAGGCTCTTATTATATTTTAAATCAAATGTATTTTCGAACGTCATCTAATACTAGGGACGCACCGATACCAGGGATTTTCACGAGTACTCATGTTCGTGAATATGCCCCGATACTAAAACACAGATGTCGGTGCTTTAAATTTTTAAACACAAGTTCCAGCACATCCATGCCGAGACCTGGGAATCCTGCGCAGCTGGGATCAGACCCCGCACAGCCTCCTGAGACGCTGCACAGCCTGGGTGAGTATGTAGCTTCATATTATTCTGCATTGCTGGGATTTGTAGCCCTCTATAGCTGGTGGTATGCTATATTACTGGGGTTTGTAGTCCCTCTATAGCTGGAGGTATGCTATATTGCTGGGGTTTGTAGTCCCTCTATAGCTGGTGGTATGCTATATTGCTGGGGTTTGTAGTCCCTCTATAGCTGGAGGTATGCTATATTGCTGTATAATGTATTGCTGGGGTTTGTAGTCCCTCTATAGCTGGTGGTATGCTATATTGCTGTATAATGTATTGCTGGCATTTGTAGTCCCTCTATAGCTGGTGGTATGCTATATTGCTGTATAATGTATTGCTGGCATTTGTAATCCCTCTGCAGCTTGGAGTCAGTGGCAGAACTACCAGGGTCGCAGCTTTGTCTGGGCCAGAGCGCCCCACCACTGTCCTAAAATCACTTGTCTGTATTGTTTTAGAAAACCAGTCACATGACTTACAGCCAAGGCATTGGTAACGGTGAGTATCAGTACTCAGTATAGTAAACATGGTATCTGTGCAGTATTACCTAATACCACAATATGGCTACTAGATGGAGCCGAGGACCAAGGCAACTACAGGACATCCGGCACATGGTCTTGTTCTTTTGCATTGGGCAACGCTGGCATGGACGAGCCCTTAGACACAGCTGCTCAGGCGTGCTGTGCCTTACCCTCAAGGGAAAAGTCCGAAGGGAAGTCTAGAAGTACAGAGAATTCAGCAAGCAGCCATAGAGCGGGCTGGAGGTGCCCCTGCGTAATGAAGCATGGCTCCCATCGATTCTCCCGGAACACAGCTCGGAGCGCTCCCTTCCCGGACAGGCCTCACATCCCCGGTCTCTCCTGTGCCCCAAGGCCGCCCTCCCATCCCTGTTATCTCGGCATCGCCCCGCGATCTTACCTGGCCTCATGTCTGCGTGTCCGCGCGGATCCGACTGCGTGCACCTACTCAACACGTGTCCTCGGCACTCAGGAACCAACAACTCCCAGCTGCCTCCACGCCAGAAAAGGAAAGGGCGGGTCTGCGCAGGCGCACAAGAGAAAAGCGGTGCGGAAGTGGCTGGAAGACATTTTTGTTGTGGGCAAATCTCAACTACCGGGAAACCAAGATTTTTAAAAATTATTGTAATGAATAATAATAATTTTATGTTATTAGTATTATTATCGCAGTGCCTTGGCAGCCTATTTAAAATAAACAATGAGCGTGTCACCCCTTAGCAAACATCTGCATTACTGCAAGCAAGGTCTGGTGCGAATTGGCCTTAAAGCACATCTAAACCCACATGTTGCAGCTACCAGGTCCCTAGATGTGGTGGCTGCATTAGTTTTCTTTTTCTCTGGCTTTGTTTCCTTTATTTTCACCTGATGAGCCCATCAATTACGTACTTCCTGTACTTAGGGCTGCCACCTTTTCTTCAAGCGGAACCCGAACACTCTAGCGACGCGGGAAATTTTTTTGGGGAGAATGAGTCGTGGCTTATTCATATATAAATAGCGCCACCCTTTGATATGTAAATATCACAGTTGAGACTAATTTCAGTGCGGGGCCAGTAGCCCCTATCTTCATTTTGGTTGCCCCTGTCTGCCTGACATCTTGTGTCCGGGTTTCTGCTGCCATGAAGGCAGCTAATGTTATTTGAGATTTCAGCTCAGTGCGCAGGAAGTTACAGTGACTGCTTGCAGAATCAATATATTGTTTCTGTACTTAGTGAAAATGTACTGAGCCTGGAAACATAAGAGTCACCACATGTGATGACGGGTTGTTTTGCAATATGTTATTGTTATACAAGGTTTATAGAGTGACAACACTTGGCACAGCACTATAAAATAAAGGGACCCGGGTCATAAGAGCTTTCAATCTAAAAGGGGAGGGGCAAGTGATACAAAAGGTAATATCTGTGCAGGGAGGAGCTGAAGGAGGACATAAATGTTCAGTTGCTGGGTAGAGGTGAGATAGACTTCCCCCAAGCGATGAGTTTTTAGGGACCTCTTAGGGAAGGCAGAATAGGAGATATGCTGGGCACACACCTTACAACCATCGTAAGACTTTTGTCTTGCAATGGTTGTAAGGTAATTAAAAAAATTTACGATCTAGGATGGGTTTATAATACATTTCAGTTCTTCAGTATAGAAGACAAAGGCCCCCTGATGCAGCCGTTGCCCTCCATTAATGAGGCCCACTCAATATAAAAGACTGCTAAACACGCCCATAAAACAGGGCGCCCTATCCATGTGCATGACAAACATGCAAAAAGGCTACACGTGTTCATATGGGAGCAAGTGTGGGTGAGGTCTGAATGACATCTGGGCACCATGGATCCTTTATATCGGGAGAAGGCAAAGGGAAACTCCAGCTGATGGGCAACTACAAATCCTATTGGGCACTGCAAGACTCTCCACAGCCACAGTGCCCAAAGGCATGATAGGATTTGTAGTTTCACCACAGCTGGAGGGCTGCAAAGTGCTGTACTTTGCCTACCCCTGCTTATAATCCATATCTGGATGCACCGACCCCTGTGCTACTGGACCTATTAGATGGGGCAATTTATTCCTCTTTTTTTTAATGGATACGCCACAAGGTTATGCACATGCCTCCCCCACCACTCTACCCCCAGGGGTGGGCAACTCAGGCCCTCCAGCTGTACTTCCACTACAAATCCCATGATGCCTCTGAGAGTCATGTGTTTTTCAGTCTTGCAATGCATCATGGGACACTTAGTTACTCAACAGCTGCAGGGTCAGGGCTGCCCACCCTTGCTCTTTCCCCTACTTATCCAATGGACCCCCCTTTGTTCTTCCCCCTATCCATCCAATGCGCCCCAGCTGTGATAACTACAAACCCCAAGATGGCTCTGGGAGACATGTCTGTAAGTGTTGGTCGCGCAATGCCTCATGGGACATGTAGTTCCTCAACAGGTGGAGTGTCAGTGTTGCCCACCCTTGCTCTTCCCCCTACCCATCCAATGCGCCCCAGCTGTGATAACTACAAACCCCAAGATGGCTCTGGGATTTATGTCTGCTAAGGTGCCCACACACACACCTTACAACCAGCGCACGACTTCCTGCGATGGTTGTAAGGTAATTAAAAGCTCGTACGATCTGCCCATCTTGGACAGGCAGAATCGTACTTGCGATCATCGCATGCCCTCCACGCTGAGGGGAGGGCTTCCGATGACTCCAATGCTGAGCGGGCAGTGTGCTTGCGCACCCCCCGGCCCGTGCTGCATTTGTCTCTCGAGAACGACACTAACCCGACAAAGATCGTACGATTCTCGGCGGGTTTCCAAGCGTGCTCGGGAGACAAAAGACATGCAACCGTACAGTAGAAACGGTCGCACGCCTTTTATACACCTGCCGGTTATCGTACGATAATCGGCAGGTGTATGGGCACCTTAAGTGTTAGCCGCGCAATGCCTCATGGGACATATAGTTCCTCAACAGGTGGAGTGTCAGGGTTGCCCGCTCTTGCCCCTACCCATCCAATGCGCCCCAGCTGTGCATTAACTACAAATCCCAATATGCCTCTGTGAGTAATGTCTGTAAGTCAGTGCTGCAATGCATCATGGGACATGTAGCGCCCCCAACAGCTGGAGTATTGGGATTGCTCACCCTTGCTCTTCCCCCTACCCATCCAATACGATAATCGGCAGGTGTATGTGCACCTTAAGTGTTAGTCGCGCAATGCCTCATGGGACATGTAGTTCCTCAACAGGTGGAGTGTCAGGGTTGCCCACCCTTGCTCTTCCCACTACCCATCCAATGCGCCCCAGCTGTGCATTAACTACAAATCCCAATATGCCTCTGTGAGTAATGTCTGTAAGTCAGTGGTGCAATGCATCATGGGACATGTAGTGCCCACAACAGCTGGAGTATTGGGATTGCTCACCCTTGCTCGTCCCCCTACCCATCCAATGACGCCCCGCCCCCCCTTAACTTTCCTCGTAGCCCACCCTCCAATCGGTCTTTTTTTTTCCCTTCCGTTTCCCCACTACCTTGATTTGCAAATCCCAACAGGGCCACACACTACAATAAACTGCAGTATTTCTGCATCCAGGAGACCTAGGTGTAGTGTGTGGTGTCTGTACAACCCCCAGTGCATGCTCCTCTGTGCCCATGTGAATGAGCCCTTCATAAAAACTTTTTAACCGTGGGAAAAAAAAACAAAATACCAGAAGACGCTTTTTGTCACTTTTACAAATAACTGTATTTTACAAGTACCGAGCACAAAACTCCTGGGCCGGGCGGACATCTGCATCACCGAGCAGCGAGTGCAGACCGTGTAGCAGTCATTATACAACAGACTCCGATTTAATTGGTTTAAATTGTATTAAGCTCAACTAAACACATTACCAAGACAGACAGAGCCGTGCCGATTCAATTTACAGGTCTGATCTGATTAAATAAAAGGAGGGAATGGCATGGACATTCCTGGACAGCATGAGAAGCAGCTCCGGTGACTGGCGGCTTGCGGCGACGAATGAGCGCCTTAGTAGTCGGGTCCTTCCTTCTTCAGGTTCTTGTAGTCGACGGTCTCGTTGTAAAACTGCAGGAGAGGAGACGCGGGTTACAATATAGAACGCTCGCAGATCAAATAGGAAGCTACAATTTCTCATCATAGTATCAGAGCGGTCCAATATCCTACCTGGCATCACGGGAGCGAACAGTAACAGGTCGCCCTCCAGTGACAGCTGCTGGTGACAACTGGTACTGCAGCGCGACTAAAACTCAGCGATTCTGTAGGAGACTTATGCATGCCAAGCTCAGACTGCATTCCAAAATCAGGGTGCCCGTACACTGTGCGAATTTTGGCTAGTTTTTGGAGGAAATTCGCAAGGTGTGTGCCGCTGTCGGCACCCTTTCGGCCGGCATCCCTCCATCAGCTGATCCAAGGCGCAGGTTGGAAAATCTTCATATGACCGGAGCCGGCAGCCGATCAGCTGCCGGCTCTGGCCGAGTATTCTGACAGCGGCCAAATGCAAACCGAGGGTTTCCTCGATCCACAAACTTGTAGTGTTGGAGGAATCGGCTCTATTTTTTTTTCGGTCAGCCCGTGGAATGAAGAAGAAAAATAGAGCAGTGTATGGCCAGCCTAAGTATTGGGAGTAAGGACTCAGAGTCCCTGATTTTGGAATAAGTACACAAGAGTAGGAAAGATGGTCCAAAGTACTGAAACCAGAGGATCAGTATAATAGCCGGGCAGCTTTCATTTTCAGACGTCCGCAAAGGCCGACTCCATGCCTCCTTTAAAGAAAACATGATCGGTATAGCAGACTCTCTCATCCTCCATTTTTAAAACCCCCCTATTAGTGATCTACAAAAAAAAAAAACTGGCACATCCCTGCAGTAGATTAGATATTATACTCAACTCAGGGGCTTTAATCAGCTCATTCAATCCTCCGTCAGACTCCTTAGTATCCTACATTTCTCCGCATACCTGTGTCCCATCCTCCAGCAGTGACATCAGGGCCACAGGATGGAACCATGGTATGTGCCGGGGCACACTGGTATCCCTCACTCCTAGAAATGTAGAATGCTGGAAGGTCTGATGAGGCTGCGGCACTAGAACAGAGAAGAGGTAGGAGGGTACAGCCCCTGCAGAGGAGTAGAACACCTATTCTACTGCAGGGAACTGACAGTTACATTTTTCAGGAGAGTATTGGAGCCACTTTAGAAATGGTTTGGAGAGAGTTCTTTAACATGTGCGGAAAGGTGTATTTAGAAAATGGGGTCCCCCCGCCCCCAACACAAGCAGGTTATCATTACAACCAAAAAACACATACACACCACCCGGCACACAACCAGCCCTGGAAACAACATAGGAGCATTCCGAGGACCGGTAAAGCACTGCCGATCTGTAACACCACAGAAGAGACAACATGGATACCCCCCTGTGTTCTCTCATCAGATCCTCTCAGAACCTAAGGGCTTAGCATCACCGGGTCTCTGTGCTTCTCTATGAGCAGCACAGGTAGACCATGGCTGATGGAAGGCCCTGTGCATTGATCATATTATATCATAGCACCCTGCTTAGTACTCCTCTCAAGAGCCCTCAGACCTGATGCAAGCAGTGGGCCGGCTCATGGGAGGAGTGATGATGCAAATATCACAATGCCTTGAAGAGTGGCTATCGGGCTGGAGGAGCGGGCGTTCCTGGGCAGGGTGTATTTGCATGCAGACTACCTTGGTAATGCCCATTCTGTGATTGCAATAACTGAAATCCAATGAATAAAAAAGGGACAGACCAGGGACAGTCAGGCTGGGAAGGAAAGAGCTAAAGCCACTGGACGTTCTCAAGCCAGGAAAGGAGGCGGGCTCTATCTGACTTGCTGCAGTTTCTAATGCACATTATGAGAAGCGCCCAGTGTTCAGTGAAATTAAAAAGGGAGCAATTTCAGTCCAGGAGAGGAGCCGATACAACTGTGAAGACTGAAGTGAAATCCGGAGTTCCTCATTAAACCAAAAATCTCCAAGTTCACATGTTGTGTACAAACCTTGTACTGGTAGTTGGGGCCGCGCTTATTCCAGGGCTCTGGGTTGTTCTTCTTGTCCCAACTGCAAAATAAATTCAAAATGGTTGATATAGTGAAACAAAAAAAACATATATTTGTTTATTAAAAGAGAAAAAAAAAAGCAAACTTACGCGATTTCTGGGCTCCTCATCGTCACTCGCAAAGCGTACAGAAGTGAACCAACACCCCCACATCCCACGAACAAGAACAGGGGAATCAACTAAAAGGAGAAGAGATGAGAAAGCGATGCAACATGCCATTCAGGAAACATACAAATGCTTACAGTGAACCGAAATTCTACAACAACCTCACCCCCCATCCCCTTTTAGGTGTGCTGCTCTTTGTTTGCGCCTTGCTTTATTTTATTACCTTGTGCTCCAACCCTCCCGCTACATAGGAGTCTATGCAGGACCAAAACCGTTCCCCTAGGGCACATGGTCTTGCTGAAGGATACAAGCAGCTTGGCTTGCTGCCATCACCGAAACCTGCAGTTTCACAGCACGGGCATAATTGCACCTTCTAAAAACCAAAAAAACCCGTCTGAACACTTCCTGAATGTTAGTATAATGGCTGCCGAGGGACAATGTATGAGTAACCCACGTCCCCTGGTCCCCCCATGTATCAGACTAATCGACGTCCCCTGGTCCCCCCCATGTATCAGACTAACCCACGTCCCCTGGTCCCCCCTGTATCAGACTAACCCACGTCCCCTGGTCCTCCTGTAGACAAACCCGTGCCCTCTGGTCCCCTGGTGGGCAGTGGAGGGAAATGATATTGTGTCACCTCACTATGACTTCCTGACCTTCAAAGATTTTTTTTTTTGGGTAGTAAAATGTCCCCGTCACCAGGTTTATAGTCTCTGCGTTCTTCCTCGTCTCAGCAATAAAATAACCTTTCCTCTATGCGCAGTCTGTGCTCCCCTATCAGTGTCTATATACACAACTCTGCTGGAAGCAGTCCAGGTGACTCCCTGAGCTACGTGCAGAGTGCAGCGTGCCACTCTAAGGTGATAGGAAGGAAGCAGGAAGCCAGGGGAACCCAGAACAACACAGAGCTAAAATACAAGAACACTGCACCATGACAACAAGGCCTGGTATCGAGGGGGGCACAATAAAAGGGGGCTCATGCTGCCAGGGGCAACACATATGGGAATCACAAGGCAGAAATAAGGGTGGGGGCTAGTGGCTGTGAGGGTCAAAACATCACATTGGAGTGAGGGACATTGCTATGAAAAGGTCACATGACTGGCAAAGTCAGGGTTACCAGGGTCACATGACTGGTAGGGTACCCCCCCAGCACACCTGTTAGCAGCAGGAGCCCCACCTACAGATTTCAGGAGGGGGAAGGGGGCTGTGCTCTGATGAAAATGTTCCCCGCTTCAAGGGGGACTGCGCACTGATTAAAAGGTTCCCCTTGCAGGGATACAGGAGGAGGGGGAAGGGGGTTCCAGCTGTAAGGGGCAAATAATGAGTTGGAATCACTTCTAATTTGGGTGACCCCTGGTACAGGACCTATGACCTCCCCCAATGAGGTGTTAGGGGAGGACATGGGGTGACCTCCGCAATTGGGGATCAGAAGGAAAGTGACCCTAAATGGGGTGTCGTGACAGGGTAGGGTGACACAGAATAGATGGACACTCACGCTGGGGTGTTTCCGGGCGTGGGTCAACATAGTGCGCAACATGATGGCGGTCAGCTCTCTCCTCGACGCTGCGCGCGGATTCCTTCACTGCAGTACAATGTCACAGGAAGACGCCGAGGACCCCTATGACGTCACTGGAGGGGGCCTGAGCAGGGCTGTCCTTTGCGCGCCTGAACAGGGTTGTCCTCTGCGCGCCTGAGCGGAGTAAGAGCAACTGGTGGCCAGACCCCGCCCCTCACACGTGACCTCCCCACTGGCTTGGGGCCGGACAGTTTGCGCATGCGTACTGACCGTCATCTTGCTTAAAATGGAGCTCAGTGCAGGCGGACCTGTCCTCCTCACTGCATAATGGCGTAGCCAGGCATGTGTAGGCGAACAAATAAAATACAGCTTATCAGTACACAAGGGAGCAGTGACAATGGAGCTGGGGGCACCATGGTCATAGCACAGGCAGCATCCCTTATAGCTTACAAAATGGCTGCTTCCTGTGCAGTAGGTGACAGGTACACTTTAAAATGACAGGTTTGTAGGCTGCATGTGATTAATAATGAGGGTGTGAAGCTCTCCGCCTGTCCTATATCAGGAAACCTTTCGAGCAAATGTCTAGCACTATAATATTGGGGGGTGTTGAGGTGCTGCAGGGAATGTGGGGCAAGGGCTGTCGTTGCCTTCTTTCTGGAAATGCCTGGCTGTCATGCTGATCCATATTTGTTTTTTATACAGCGATGCATTAAACAGGAAGAGGTGGAGTGCTAATGTTGCCCCCACTTAAAGAGTATTGAAACCAGAGCCAGGCAATTGGTATTTTCAGACACGTCAACCAGTTTGCTAATTAAACCCAGAGCTTCAATGTAAAGAGCAACAAGGAGGCGGAGCTACAGAGGAAACCCCACTCCACATGTGCACCTATGCTTTGTCCAGTGTCCAAGTCATGCCAGTTAGATGGTATTATGAAATTTAAAGAAAGTTCTCAGCTGCATAGGATCTTCCAGGAGAATTGTGCTGTCAGTAGTATGCGGCGCAGGGGTCAGGCAGGCGCCCGGCAGGGGTCAGACGGGCGCACGGCAGAGCGCAGGGGTTCAGGAGGACGTTCGGCAGAGTGCAGGAGGACGTCCGGCAGAGCGCAGGGGTGCAGGAGGACGTCCAGCAGAGTGCAGGAGGACGTCCGGCAGGAGGACGTCCGGCAGGAGGACGTCCGGCAGGAGGACGTCCGGCAGGAGGACGTCCGGCAGGAGGACGTCCGGCAGGAGGACGTCCGGCAGGAGGACGTCCGGCAGGAGGACGTCCGGCAGGAGGACGTCCGGCAGGAGGACGTCCGGCAGGAGGACGTCCGGCAGGAGGACGTCCGGCAGGAGGACGTCCGGCAGGAGGACGTCCGGCAGGAGGACGTCCGGCAGGAGGACGTCCGGCAGGAGGACGTCCGGCAGGAGGACGTCCGGCAGGAGGACGTCCGGCAGGAGGACGTCCGGCAGGAGGACGTCCGGCAGGAGGACGTCCGGCAGGAGGACGTCCGGCAGGAGGACGTCCGGCAGGAGGACGTCCGGCAGGAGGACGTCCGGCAGGAGGACGTCCGGCAGGAGGACGTCCGGCAGGAGGACGTCCGGCAGGAGGACGTCCGGCAGGAGGACGTCCGGCAGGAGGACGTCCGGCAGGAGGACGTCCGGCAGGAGGACGTCCGGCAGGAGGACGTCCGGCAGGAGGACGTCCGGCAGGAGGACGTCCGGCAGGAGGACGTCCGGCAGGAGGACGTCCGGCAGGAGGACGTCCGGCAGGAGGACGTCCGGCAGGAGGACGTCCGGCAGGAGGACGTCCGGCAGGAGGACGTCCGGCAGGAGGACGTCCGGCAGGAGGACGTCCGGCAGGAGGACGTCCGGCAGGAGGACGTCCGGCAGGAGGACGTCCGGCAGGAGGACGTCCGGCAGGAGGACGTCCGGCAGGAGGACGTCCGGCAGGAGGACGTCCGGCAGGAGGACGTCCGGCAGGAGGACGTCCGGCAGGAGGACGTCCGGCAGGAGGACGTCCGGCAGGAGGACGTCCGGCAGGAGGACGTCCGGCAGGAGGACGTCCGGCAGGAGGACGTCCGGCAGGAGGACGTCCGGCAGGAGGACGTCCGGCAGGAGGACGTCCGGCAGGAGGACGTCCGGCAGGAGGACGTCCGGCAGGAGGACGTCCGGCAGGAGGACGTCCGGCAGGAGGACGTCCGGCAGGAGGACGTCCGGCAGGAGGACGTCCGGCAGGAGGACGTCCGGCAGGAGGACGTCCGGCAGGAGGACGTCCGGCAGGAGGACGTCCGGCAGGAGGACGTCCGGCAGGAGGACGTCCGGCAGGAGGACGTCCGGCAGGAGGACGTCCGGCAGGAGGACGTCCGGCAGGAGGACGTCCGGCAGGAGGACGTCCGGCAGGAGGACGTCCGGCAGGAGGACGTCCGGCAGGAGGACGTCCGGCAGGAGGACGTCCGGCAGGAGGACGTCCGGCAGGAGGACGTCCGGCAGGAGGACGTCCGGCAGGAGGACGTCCGGCAGGAGGACGTCCGGCAGGAGGACGTCCGGCAGGAGGACGTCCGGCAGGAGGACGTCCGGCAGGAGGACGTCCGGCAGGAGGACGTCCGGCAGGAGGACGTCCGGCAGGAGGACGTCCGGCAGGAGGACGTCCGGCAGGAGGACGTCCGGCAGGAGGACGTCCGGCAGGAGGACGTCCGGCAGGAGGACGTCCGGCAGGAGGACGTCCGGCAGGGGTGCAGGAGGACGTCCGGCAGAGCGCAGGGGTCAGGACGGCCGGCAGAGTGCAAAATTATCATTTAAAGTGGAAATCAGCCATCAGACAGACAATCACGTGTACCTGTCACATGGTCATAGCACTGTTCCCAGTTTTTTATGCTTTTCAATATCTGACGCTGAAGGAGACGTCTGGCACGGTGTTGGGAGGTCACATGCGCTCAAGTTGCATTAGTCTATTTTTATCCGCTTGTATCCTCGGTGACCCCGCTGATGACTAAGGCACAACACAGAGCACTTTGCTTACAGCGTGTCCGGTGCCCAACTCTCTACACACTGCTCACCTTTCACCAGCCTGTACCCACAAACTCACCCGAGCTCCACCTCCCACCCTCCACATACACGTCAGACATCTGCAGGATTTATCACATGAAAGATTTCCCCCGATTCTTTATAGACAGAAGCTGAGGGTGAAGCAGGGGATAATAGTCCCCCCCCCCCTCGGGAGGGCAATATAGTCCCCCACCAGTTAGGAATCTTCCTCTTTTTAAATGCAAACAGTTTAAGGTTCCCTTTGTCATTGACCATAAACCTAGACCAGGGTTTGGGTGAATCCCAGGAGCCGGGTGAATCCAAGGAGCCGGGTCGCCAATGCTCCTCTAGTTGTGGTTAATAGAGCTGGCACCTGGAGAAAAATAAATATCTTGCTGGCTCCTGGATTCCAGAATACTATGTAACACCCCCCTGGGATACAGCAATGTCTGTCATAGGACTGCTGCAACTTTACCTACCCCAGTGGTGGGCAACTCCAGCTGTTGTGGAACTACAAGTCCCATGAGGCATTTCAAGACTGCCAGTCACATACAGGACTCGCAGAGGCACGATGGGATTTTTAGTTTCACCACAGCTGGAGTGCTGATGTTGCCGACAATATACTAGTGTTTTAGGCTCCCCATAAGCTGCATCCCCTGGTCCCACTATATCAGATGAACCCATATCTTCTGGTTCCCTGTATCGGATGGACCCACGTCCACTAGTCCCACTGTATCGGATGGACCCACGTCCACTGGTCCCACTGTATCGGATGGACCCACGTCCACTGGTCCCACTGTATCGGATGGACCCACGTCCACTGGTCCCACTGTATCGGATGGACCCACGTCCACTGGTCCCGTTGTATCGGATGGACCCACGTCCACTGGTCCCGTTGTATCGGATGGACCCACGTCCACTGGTCCCGTTGTATCGGATGGACCCACGTCCACTGGTCCCGTTGTATCGGATGGACCCACGTCCACTGGTCCCGTTGTATCGGATGGACCCACGTCCACTGGTCCCGTTGTATCGGATGGACCCACGTCCACTGGTCCCGTTGTATCGGATGGACCCACGTCCACTGGTCCCGTTGTATCGGATGGACCCACGTCCACTGGTCCCGTTGTATCGGATGGACCCACGTCCACTGGTCCCGTTGTATCGGATGGACCCACGTCCCCTGGTCCCACTGTATCGGATGGACGCACGTCCCCTGGTCCCACTGTATCGGATGGACGCACGCCCCCTGGTCCCACTGTATCAGATAAACCCACATCCTCTGGGCCCCCTGTGTCCGTGTGTGTAAAGACCTGCACACTCACTCCGGGATCTATCAGTTTTCTCCCCGGATTTACACATTTATCAGTTGCAAAATGTGTTTTTTATGGTCAAAAACACCAATACATACATTCACCCCCCTTAGGCCTGGTTCACACCCGGACGTTTTTCAGCGCTGAAAAAAACGCTCAACAAGTGAAATCCTATTAATTGCTATTGGCATGGTTCCCACCCGGGCATATTTCAGTCCGTTTTGTCGAGCTGAAATACATCCTACGCGCGATCAAGTACATGGGCTTCTTTTGGGGCAGATTACAGCGAGTATCCATTGGACTCCTTTATATAGATTTCATAAATGCGTGTTTCTTGAACAAAAAAAATCACGCTAAAAACGCGCATATTACAAACGCCCGGGTGTTAGCTATGGGCAAAACCAAATCTGACCCATTATGTAATCTGCCAATAGTATTAGCCCAGCCAGAAGATGTGTTCTTTTTCCATCGTCTTTCTTATAAAATAACGTTCGCAGTCTGGAGAAATCTGCCGCCAACTTTCATCATTAAAAAGGAGAACTATGGGGTTAAGGCTTTTCCACATAGTTCTCCTTAGGGTAACGGGAGGACACAAACTAGCGTCCTCCTGTCACCCTAAGCTCAGTATATAGGGAGTTACTGCTCGCGGTATACTGAGACGCCACAGCTGAAGCGGATCCCGACAATTATGTCTGGATCCGCCCAGCTGCGTGACTGACAGCTGGCTCCGCCTATCTAGAGGCAGAGCCAGCTGTACCCGCCCCCTCCCCCGTCCGTTCCGCCAGTCAGCGCTGGAGGATCGGAGCGGGGAGCGGGGAATCCAGTCACTCCCCTGTCACAGCAGAGAGCCGTGACAGGATCGAGAAGTGAGCTAACGCCGGTATGTGTTCGCTCACCTCCCCATCTACTGAGCCGACCTGTGACAGTCTCATTGTCACAGGTCGGCTAGAACTATGGAGGGGAGTGAAAAGCACTCACCTCATAGTTCTCCTTTAAGGGACCGAACACAATGGCAATTAATATTCACTTTGATTGATCTTCGCTGCAATTCCAGTTGTTTGGTCAGGAACAATGGTAGCACTGGGTGGCAGATTGGATTGCAGGGAATTGAAGGGTGCAGCAAATGTCTTTTCTTTTTTAATTGTTCTTAATTGGAATCTAATAGAAAGAGTTTAAATCCGGCCAGGAGGAAGGTCCCCGTGCGTGTGTCCATACTCCTCCCCCCCCCCACTGGTGTTTTCTAGATCGGAGCCGAAACTTGGGTTCGCCAACTCCCTGAGCACTGACTACCCTGTGTATAAAAGAAGGGGACGACACAATAGGGTAGAATACAAAAATGCAAAATTTTATTACTTAAAGTCGCTAGAAACAAGATTTTATAAATTACATCATCAAACCAGTGTCTATAAATGAACTGCAAGAAGATACAGCACCGCGTCACAGAAATAACCCGTTTTCTGATTCTTAGGTTAGGTCACTCAGACGTTTCAGTGTCTAGAGGAGCTGTAGGGCCCCATTTACACCGGGCCGGTTGCGGATCAGAACGGTTTCCGCGCTGATTTTAAAAACGGCTGTTTTGGGAGTTATTAATTGCGTTTCCACACTGAGACGCAATTAAAAACGCACAAAGCTGAACTGAACAGTGCGGTTCTAGTGAAAGCTGTACGGAAACCGCACTGATCAGGGTCAGGGAGCAATTGGGGCGGGGGGCTGTTCGGATCTCGCTGAGCCGCACGGTCCCCATAGCAATGTATGGGGCCGTTCATGTCAGCGGATCAACGCGGCCAAACCACCCTGATGTGAACGCGGTCTAAGGCAGACAGGACTTTTCATGAAGGCGCTGCGGCAGCCATATTTCAAGGCTCTTCAGCTGAGCAACAGAACATCTCTTGTAGATGCAATGGGTGAACGGAGCCGTCATTCACACACTGTATTAGCACAGAGGAATACAGCTCTGTGTACAACAGGGCTGGAGAAATCCCGGGAGCCAGGTCGCCAATTCTCCTCTAGTTGTTAGTATTCTGGAATCCAACTCTATTATGTCCACCCCCTGGCGTACAGCAATGTCTGTCATAGGACTGCTGCATCTTTACCTACACCAGTGGTGGGCAACTCCGGCCCTCCAGCTGCTGTGGAAATACAAGTCCCATGAGGCATTGCAAGACTGACGCCCACAGGCATGCTGGGATTTGTAGTGAAAGCACAGCTGGGTGGCTGAAGTTGCCCATCACTGACCTAGACCATCATGAACTTCCTTAAACTAAACCAAACTAACCCTCCTCTTTCCCAACTCGGCTTCTTACCTGCATAGTGCTGCAACAACCCCTGTTGGTGTTAAAGGCCCTTCAGCACTGGCCCCACAGGCATGAATGGGCTCGGTATATGATCCTATTCAGACCTATGGGGACTATTTACAAAGACATGGCTCAAGAGAATTTAGTCACAAAGGGTGTAGACAGCGAAGGAAGCAGCACTATGGAGGCGAGTACTAATGCTAGGGATGGGGGCAGGGTATTAATAGTCAAGTCAGGGGTGCTCCACTTCCAGCTGTTGTAGAACTACAAATCCCATGAGGCATTGCAGGATTCTCCCAGCCACATGCATGACTCCCATTAACAGATGCATGATTGGGTTTAGAGTTTCGCCACATCTGGGGGGCCGGCGTTTGCCTACCCCAGGTTTAGTTAAAGGTACAGATGTCCTTTTAAAGTGATCACAGCTCAGTTGTTATTCACTTCTATGTTTGAACGGAGCCAGTCTTTCCTTGTCCAGCAAGACGCAGCTCATCTCTCATTGGAATGCACCCTTTTGCAAAGCCAGCACTCTGAGTGTTAAGTCACAGTATAGGTTTGCATCACTACTTCCTGAAAAGAACAGGATCTAGAAACCATAGAGAGGTCTATAAACGTTCATCTAGCTTACCTGCCCATCTTTTTTTTTTTTTTTTTATTGTAGCCAACTATTCAGCCGAGAACGAAATTTGCTTGATAAAAAAAAAAAAAGAACACTATACAATTAATTTCTTTATATTCCGTGACATTATTATAACTCGGCAACCAATCATAGGATGCCTTTTATCAGTCTCCTGTGATATCCACAACTAAAACATGACGGAGCAAAAAATCATTAATTCTGTATCCAATAAAAAAAAAAATTGCATTAAAAAGGCATCTTGTGTTTAATAACTTCTACAGTCAATTATTAGAACAGTCAGTATGCAATATAAAAAGTTTGCTTCCATCCAATGCAGAACGTGGTCCCACACATGATTGGCTGCTACACAATTAAGCACGCTGTGAATATGTACAAAGTCCTGTAGTGTAAAATATACATAGTAGTGTCATAGTTCAGGTAGCCATGTGGCTTTGAGGCTCTGCCCTCATCAATTAATGTTTTCTGATCAATGCTGCAAAACGGGAAATAGTATGAATCTGAGACCGAAGCACCAAGCTTTGTCCATATACAAATTATAAATGAGCCAAAACGGTTTGGGGGCCAAAGATCACCCCCCCCCCCCCTTAATCAGGGCCTGGGGATTGGAAACAATGTATACAAACTGGACTGAGTAAAGAATACAATGTATACGATATTCTTAAGTAGCATAATAAAAGGGACACTAAACTCCGGAGTTAAATCTTAAAAATGCATTCAAGTCCCTTAACTATGAACAACAATGGCGGGATTTATCAAAACTGAAGCAGAAATAATCTGGAGCAGCTGTCCAAGGCAATCAGGTTCTCTCTTCAGGTTTTTTCAGGTAAGCTTTGAAAATGAGAGAGAAAGAAGCTAATTGGCTGCAGTGCAAATCTGCTCCAGTTTTGATAAATTCCCCCCAATGTCTCTTGTGTATCACTCGGCTGCAGATCCTCCAATCATCTGTGAATTGGTGCTGACACTGTCCTTCCTTCTGGAGAGTGACTACTTTTGTTCCCCATGGTCCGTGTGTGTGTTGTAAAGTAGTCACCGCTCCAAGCTCACTCCCGGGATGGACTACAATCTCAATACACATTAGTAAACTAAACATGAGATTGTAGTCCACCCCGGGAGTGAGCTTGGAACGGTGACTACTTTACAACACACACAGGGACCATGGGGAACAAAAGTAGCCCCCCTCCAGAAGGAAGGACAGTGTCAGCACCAATTCAGAGATGATTGGAGGATCTACAGCCGAGTGATACACAAATAAGATACATTGTTGTTAATAGTTGGGGTACTTGGATGTATTTTTAAGATTTATCTCCTGAGTTTAGTGTCACAATAAAGCACAGTGTCCGTCAACAGCCGGTTTAGGCAATGTTTAGCCCCTCGAAACACATTGGGGGAATTTATCAAAACTGGAGCAGATTTGCACGGCAACCAATCAGCTTCTCTGTCACTTTTTCAAATATTAGCTGAGCAAACTGAAAAGAGAAGCTGATTGGTTGCCGTGGACAACTGCTCCAGATTCTACCTGCTCCAGTTTTAATAAATTCCCCCCATTGGCTTCTATATAAAATTCTATTCTTTTATATTGCATTGGAATGAATTTGCATCTGGACTAGTAACCTGTGGCTTGGTGCTTCAATCTCCAATATATTACAAAACAGCGGCATGTAAAATCTGCCAGCCCATAATCCAGTGTGAACACCAATGCAACAGTATTGGATAGCGATATCAAACAGGACTATTCCGGGGTTCCAGCATCTTCGAGCACACAAGGGATAGTGTCTTACAATCGAAGAAAAACAGGTCTTTAATGCTATTAATTATAAACAGATTACAGCTTAAGATTCTAGGTCCTTATTGAGGTTTTGAGACCAGTATATTTAAAAAAAAAAACCAAAAAATTAGAAAAACACTACCAGCAGGCATGAATCCAGTTAAGGAATAAAATCAGTAGGAATCGTTGAAAAATACTATTTACAAGGCCAATGAAATAAAAAAACAAAAACAAAACCACACATATAAAATCAACTCTAAGTCTTCGGCTTCCAATAGTCATAGTGCACAGGCTTTCTTGTAACGAGAAAGTTTTTCCCAATTTTAAACTCGCCTATTTTACATTGAGTAAAATCAAAGGGCTCATTGACATGGCCGGTTACCTCTGTACACTACCAGGAATGAGCGTACACCTCCAGCAGGGATCACAGGGGTTTGTGATCAGCCACTGAGCCTGTATAAACCAATGACAGCATCTGCGGCGGATGACATCTGAGTGGTTACATGCAGCTAGAGACAGATGCGCGGCTTTGGACTCACAGCATCTCATCTGTTCCTAGCCACGTGTAACCGCTTGGCGTGCGGCTATATGTGAACCGCCGTGGATGTCAGCCGGTCATTGATTTGTATAGACTGAGCGGCCGTAGCTGATTACAAACACCAGTGATCCACCCCGGGGAGTTAACCTCATGCTTGGCTGCGTAGGGAGTAACCAGACTGGTGAATGAACCCCACTTCCTTTTTCACATTTACACAATTAAATTAAAAAAAAAAAACGGTTTCTGCCAAAATAATAAAAACATAAAACCAAAAACCTGCTTTTACTCGTATGCCTTAAAAATTGTGCTGCTACCCAGTCAAGCACAAGAATATGAATTCAACAAAATTACAGAAGGGTCACTTGACAAACTGATGGCTTTGGTCCATTCTTTTGGTTCAGGGCTCAAACAACCAAACTCTCCCGACTCAAAGCTTCACCCTGAAAAGAGAAAGTTTACAAAGTATGAAGTTAAATGTTTATTTTCAGCATTATTTAAACAAGCGAGCATTGGATACTTTTCCTACTGAAGGATCTTTTAAAAAGAAAAAACATTTATTCTAAGCTGATCTCGGGTAATGAAAATGTACTCTTGCTGCGTGTGTTCCTCACGCAGCAAGATTCCCCCCCCCCTTCTCCGATCTTCCAGCGCTGACTGGAGGAAGGGACTGGGGAGAGGGCGGGCACATCTGTTTCTGTCTCTAGATAGGCAGAGCCAGCTGTCAATCACGCAGCTGGGTGGATCTCTAAGGCATTGTCGGGATCCATCCCTGCTGCGGCAGTCTCAGTATACCGCAAGCTATAGCTTGCGATATACTGAGCTTTGGGTGACGGGAGGACGCTCGTATATTTCCTCCCGTGACCCTAAAGAGAACTATGGGGCAAACACTTACCCCATAGTTTTCTATTAAGGTGATGTA
This sequence comes from Nanorana parkeri, assembly GCF_000935625.1. Lineage (NCBI taxonomy): Eukaryota > Metazoa > Chordata > Amphibia > Anura > Dicroglossidae > Nanorana > Nanorana parkeri. Next base: position 692,397 of record NW_017306831.1, read on the forward strand.
CTTCCCTTATTCCTTTCTCCCTGCAGGCTTCCTCTTTATTAGACCAGTCCCTTGAAAATTCTTCCCTTCGCTGCCCTGCCAGTCAATGCTCTGACGTCACCCTGGACAATGCAGGACGTCAAGGGCCTGCCCGCGAGGAATAAGGTAGAGTATATCGAATTTATCATCCCCTAGGCAAAACGAGCAGTTAATCCTTGCAGTGGGGAGGGGGAACCTGGAATTCAGTTTAAGTAGGGCTGCAACCAACTAAATCGATGAGCATAGTTGTCAACTATGTTCATTATTGATTAGTTGTTCGGATCCCCCTAGCGCTCTCCTCCATGCTGGGAGGAGGGCACAGCAAGCAGTGGGCGGGTGCAATAGCCAGTCTGCTATTGGCTATTGCAAGTTGAAATTTACATTCAGCTGCCGTCTGCTGAATCTTGCCACTGGCAGCCTTCATTCCCAGGCTGAAGCCATTCAAGCGCCATGTGCGAATACAATTATTTAAAAAAAAAAATTATAAAAAAAAAAGGTGGGAAAAAAGTAATTTTCCGCCTGACAAATGGGGAGGTGCGTTGCAGTGCCTTTCATTTCAATGGCACCCCAAACGCACCTCCCACCCACAGTGTGATTGCCCGCACGGTACCGCAATGCCGTGCAATGCGATAGCAAACAATTGTGCCTGCAGTTTTATTCTGAAGTAACTTTATGTTTGTAACACGGCATTTGTGTATTTTATTTTACATTAAGGATGATCCGATTTAATCGAAAAAAAAAAAAAAAAATCGGCCAACCAACTATGAAAAGAGTCATTAGTTGCAGCCTGAAGTTTAAGAGAAACTTAGTTCGACCAATCAGGAAAAGTGACAGCGTCTGCTAATAGCCACCCCAGCGGCAAGTTCATGCTCCATTGGGACCCGCGCTCCCATGCTCCAAGGCAGGGATAGCCAAACTTTGGCTCTCCAAAAACTATTTGTGCAACTACAAGTCCCATAAGGCATTGCAGGACAGACAGCCACACGGGACAGAGTTTGGCTACTGCTACACTCGGGGGTTCTAGGTATGGGTGAGCATGCGACAGTGCCTGAGCCTAGTGGCCAAAAAACAGCTCAAGTCTGTTATGAGCCAAATGTCCTGGCTGCACCTTGAGCCTTCTAAGCATGCAATTCATTCATCACAGCCCTCAGCCAACAAGAACAGTAGGGACCCACCCAGAGGAATAAATGAGCAGAGTGCAATGCATGCATGGTAGGCTCAGGTCGCAGCCAGAATGCAGCAGTGAAGACCTCCAGTGCAGGGATAAAAGGCAACTATTTAGGAATACGAGTTATTTTACCGGAAACGACTCAAAAGGGAAGCCGTCCTCTAATTTCATCTTAAAATTCACTCACCCTTTTCAGCTTCTTCCCTCTAGAGGAGAGCGATTCTGTTTCCGTATATGGAGGAGGTGGCGGTGGAAAATCATCATCGTCATGGCGTTTTTTTCTGCCTTCCGAGCGAGAAGAGTTAGCGATGCTGTCTAGACCGTCGCGGCTGCCAGCTTTCTGCTGCTTCTTGCGCAAAACATCATCGAGGAAACGGTCATCATACGCTGGCTCCTGTCGGTGGCGGCCCACTTCCTGCAAGTCGTCTCTACTGCGGCTTCTTCTACCTCCATGGTAGTCATCCCGGGGGTCAGGGGAGCGCCCGTCTCTTCCTCGGCCATATCCTCGGCTGCTGCTTTCATCATCAGAGTTGCGTCTTCCGCGCCTTCGACCCTCAGAGGGAGGGTCACGGTAACGGTCTCGTCTGTCGTAATCATCCAGTTCGTCTACAGAGCGAGCCCGGCCACGTGTCTCCATGGGTGGGCCGTGACGGAATCTATCGTCATAAGGGTCCTGACGAGAAGCTGGGGGGCGACGGTAGTCACTTCCCAGAAGGCTCTCATCTTCAAGATCCCGGATGGGAGACATGCCTTGGTTCCGCAAGCGATCCAGTCCGTTTCTGAGATTGCCTCTCTGATCATCCTCATGTAAAGAGCTCACTTCACTCATTACTGTAGCTAAAAAGGGAAAAAAATTATCAAAAGGGTAATCCACAAATCAAAAATGTTGGCACCTTGTCCGCTGCTAGTTGAAATAAACCTAAAGCCAGAAGGATGATATCATGGGTCCCACCGCAGGACAGCGTTTGGGACTAATGATTAGCTGCTCAGGTCTGAGCACTACGAGATGGGAGAAATCACAAGCCACCTCATACCTGAAAGCCCAATCCATTGGTAAAAGCTCTGGCAGTGCAAGGAAGCAGCGTGGAAAGGTAGGTCTAACTGGGTGGAGGTGGCTACCTGCAGGCACACTAGCTCTGCCCTGAAAGGACTAAAGCTGGCCATACACCTATAGATTATCTGCAGGATTTCTGTGGTCAGATGGAAAAAGTGCAATAGATTCCTCCACCTATGCTAAACTGTGTGGATGGAGGAATCTTGCACTGGGCCAAGCTTCAGTATCTTGCTAGTCGGCCCCGCTGGCTCTCAAAATACCTGAACAATGTCTGCATCCAATCAGATTGCTCAGGTAGCTTGACTGAAGATGATCTATAGTCGTGTGGCCAGCTTACGTGACAGTTTATCCTTAAAGGAGAACTATGGGGTCAGTGTTTTTCCCCATAAACAAACTAGCGTCCTCCCGTTACCCTAAGCTCAGTATACCGCGAGCTACAGCTCGCGGTATACTGAGACGCCACACCTGGAGCGGATCCCGACGTAGATGACGGGATCCGCCCAGCTGCGTGAGTGACAGCTGGCTCTGCCTATCTAGAGGCAGAGCCAGCTGTACCCGCCCCCTCCCGTTCCGCCAGTCAGCGCTGGCAGATCGGAGTGGGGAGAGGGGAATCCAGCCCCTCCCCCTGTCACGGCAGAGAGCCGTGACAGGATCGAGAGGTGAGGGAACCCGGTATGTGTTCGCTCACCTCCCGATCTACTGAGCCGACCTGTGACAGTCTCATTGTCACAGGTCGGCTTAGAACTATGAGGTGAGTGGAAATCACTCATCTCATAGTTCTCCTTTAAAGGTGAAAACTTAAGTGCACTCCAGTGCTTAAAGGCACTACCCACAGCAGTCAGACTCTATACGGTGCTACACACTGGCTTTTAGTTTACATCCAGGCCACACTGCTGTACAAAATCCATCACCAATGGTGTCACCAGCTTCTAAAGCTTTAAATATAAAGACAGGATTTTCCTGATTTAGGAGTTGTCATGCCAGAGAGTTTGTAACTAAAGACTGTAGTCCCAGTATGCAAGTGAGATGCGAAATTTGTAACCGTTGTTTGCAAAATGGAGAAGGTTTTTTTGGTGTCAAAGTCTCCCTTTTTTTTTTAAACTACACTTCGACATCCCAGCTTTGCCTATCATGTGTAAGCCGGTCAAGCCGGTGTAGTGGAAATGGGGAAAAATGTTGATAAATGTAATCCCATTGTGGTAAAACTTATAAACAGGCTGACAAGCTAACATACCGTTTTCAAATCTAGCGTTGGGAGGTGTTGGTCTTGTTGGGTCGAAGTTTGCCAGCTCCTTCTCCATGTAGTAAAGGACCCTCATGGAATCATCCTGTTGGTTGGCCTGTATGCGATACCCACTACGCACTGCGTCATGTAATGAAAAAAAAAAAAGTGCATTACAAAAATGGAACGGCAAAACATGGCAGCTATATCCAAATACTGGTCAGTAAAAATCTGCCATGTATAAAAAAAATAAGTAAAAGGAAACCACCATTGTGATCGCTAGTTGAGGCATTCATATAGTGCCGACTATATGCGCAGTACCTGACATACTATACATTTATATATTAGTCCATGCCCTCAAGAGACTATAATCTAAGGTCTCTATTCATACATACATACATACATGGGTCCCTTTAGACATGCTTATTAGCAAGCTTTTGGAACGTGGGAGGAAACCCACACAAGCTCCAAGTGTGTGCTGGCTGGGATTGGAACCGAGGCCCCAGCACTGTAAGCAGCAGAAATGCTAAACACTAAGCCAACGTGCCGTTACATTTAAAACGCACCATTTGGACAGACGATAGTCTCTTTCTCCTTTCCTAGGAAGGCAACAGCTGAAAAAGACTAGACGAAAACACGCTCTCAGGTATTTAAACCGCAACTGGGGCTGGTTTACAAAAACTGGAGTAAAATGTGCAGCAGCTCAGCTGTCCACGGCAAATCTGGTTTCATCTAATGCAGCAAAAATTCCAATTGATTACTCAAAAATTGTTACAGGTTAATTAAACATTCCAGATGTTACATCCAGCTCTGTTCCAGTGTCCAGCCCGGCCCCAATACATTCATATATAAACACACTATAATGCCCATATACACATACCTGAAGCTGGTACATCATTGTCCCGAATCAGAGGAGCCTGAGAACTGTGTCCGCCCACTAGAATGAGATAATCTCATATTAACATTTAGGGAAGAGGTTTAAAGTTTTACGGACAATAGAAGATCTAGAAGATTGTTCCACCAGAAAAACAAAAATAATGACCTGAACTTGCTGCATCATAATCCATTCCGTATCCATTGTACATAGGCTGCATTGGCGTCATCTGAATGACAGATCCGGGTGGCGGGACTTTCATCTGGCTGGGATGGGAATACATTGAAGGCGCATACATACTGGGGGCGTACATACTGGGTATTCCGGCTGTAGCTGCCTTTCCCGCCTCATACACTGAGGAAACAAAGATGAAGATTAGGTTTATTATTTGGTTCTGTGCAAACTAATTCAATTTCTATTCATGTTTACGGATACGATTAAAAGGAATTTCTCATTATCACCATTACTTGGTACCCCTGAGGCTCCTGGAAGAGCTGTTTTTTTTAATGGCATGAATCCACCATGTGTGATGCTGCAAAATGTGCTCTGTCCCAGAAATAGTGGCTGCTCCCATAACAGAATAGCAGCCCTGAAAATTTGTATTTCAGAGCTGCCCAAGTGAAGTGGTCATGGGAGACATATGGAGGGTGCCACTGCTATCCTACTCCTAAATATGCTCATTGCCTGGCTGTTATGCTGACCCCATGGCCGCAATACTTTTAGTTACTGACCTAAAACAAAATTGCGAGTCAAGGAAGTTTAAAATCAGAGCTATAATGACCCCCCACCCCCCCCCTCCAGCGAGGTGACGTTTGAGCTCCCTAGGTGGAATCTTCTAGCCAGGTTTTTCTGGGTTCGGAATATTCTGCCATCTTTTATCCCAGGGCCGGGATTACATTAATCCCACATATGAGCAAGTGAGATAAATTACTTGGCAGAAACCAAGATTGGACATTGCAGTGTCACCATAAAATGTTTGCAAGGAGGAAGGTAGGAATCTTTTATTGCAGGAGAGTCATAGTATGTTTGTTATGCAATAAAAAAAATAATTTCCATTAGCCCTTCTGTCACTTTGTCTAGTAAAGGACAGGTTCACTTTAAAAGAATACTCAAAAAATCCAAGACTAGGACAACCTTTCTCCTTTAGGATTCAAGCTGTCTAACCTTCTAAGACTCAAGAAACAAAAAGGTGTGACTACTACCTGAACCGGCTAATACCAGAGATAAATCTAACATGGTGCGGTAACAGAGGGACACACTTACATGCTCTGGGGCAGCAGCACTTCTCAGGGCAGCAAGGGCAGCTCACATAGCAGCAGCAGGTATGTGGGCAGCACTGGCACCAGCAGATGCCAATCATCAGGAAGAAGAAGAAAGCGCTAAGGACAATAAGGACGACGAACAGCCAATCTGAAAAACAAAAAGGTGGTAAAACATAATGAAGACATATCAAAATATCTCCACCAAGGAAATACATAAAAGGAGATAAAGTGAGACAATTACTTAAAACTAAAAAGTTAATAAACCCCCTAACAGCAAGAGCCACTTTTATGGAGCGGTTCAGGGGGTAGAAGTGGGGCAACTCGAATAGGCAACCCTTGCCACTGAGGTAGAAGAACCGCTTTAAGTCACCCATAGAACAAGATTATATATTTTTATACGTGAAGAAATAAGGAATTACTTCCAGAAGAATCTGAAATTGAATTCAGTCTAATAAAACCATCACAGCAAGATCTGCAAGCCCTCCGAAGCAGAAGACCAAAAGTGCGCCCTAAATATCGGCATGAGGACAGTACTCTACGCCGATCTATACCAAACCAAGCGAGTGACAAACCTAAAAACAGGGACCAAACCGCACCAGAATTAGGAAAATAAAGCAGAAGGAAACATGCTACCAAAAGATTGCTACAGTAGCAGTACAAGCTGGACAAAATGATAGAAACATTGTAAGCAAAACAGAACCTTTGTATTAGTTCCAATACATAGAAAAAATGTACTTCTGGCCTTTTAGTGCAATGTTACCGCGAGTTCCAGATACTCAGGAATGAATACTTCTATTCAATTAAAATTGAAAATATGTATTGAGAGAATACAGACAAAACTGCCTGAGAGGTCCTAAAAATATTTGGTCTAAGGATTGCCTCACTGTCCCATTATTACCGCAGACCCTGAATCACAAGTTAGTCCAGTATTAAAAAGGCTGATTTTAACATTCACAAATCTGTTTGCCAATAAAAGTAAATATAGGAAATAATGGAAAGGATTCAAAACAGAATTTGGTTCCCAAGATTTCTAAAAGAGCCCAAAGAAATTAAAAAATACCAACAGCATCTGTATAGTAAGCGAGCAAGAAGTATGATGTATTAAAGGGCAAGTTCACTTTCTTACAGAATGTCAGAAAATGTATTTACCGACACCCCCCTGCCACCTCCGCCAGCCGGTGTACGGTCACATGACCATGGTGACCAATATGCGCTTGCCATTAGCGAGCCGCATGCTCCTTACATACATGCTGGGCTAAGAATGTACACTGGCTGTCAGGGGCACCTCGCAGGTATGGGAGAGGTGGCAGGGTGATGCTGGCAAGTTAATTTCGTCTCATTTTTGTCAGAAAGTGAACTTACTCTTAACTTTTGATTCACTCAAATATTTAGGAATATTTGTCTGATCTGCATGCACAAATCAAGATTATGACATGCTAATTGCCAATTCACTTTTTGCTAAAACTGACCTATGTCCAAAAATTTCTTCCTAAAACTGTGGCAAACACATCTGACAATGTTATTGGCTCTTTTATATACACTGACTTGTGGTTAATTTAGATTTGGGGGTGAAGTAAAGTTGTTATTGTATATGGGGGGGGGAGTGAGGTAGCTGGTCATGGAACAGTTACCTTCAATGTTATCTATCTGAAAGTCTGGTAACAGTTCAAAGACCTCTGAGGTTTTACCTACGGGACAAAAGAAAAACACGTTACTAAATGGAGATTTGTGCCGAAAAAAAACCCCTAATTATAAAAGGGGTACAAAATGTATAAACTGGAGAAAATTATAATCCCTGTGGAAAAAAAAATGACCTGACAGATGATCAAAAATTACAACACGGGGATGTTTATATGAATGGAATATAATATGTGGTTTTATGTCCTTTAGTGATTGTGTGTACTATTCTGTGTTAGAATCTTCACATTTACTAGTTAAAGTGACACTAAACTCAGGCGTTAAATCCTAAAAATGCATTAAAACTACCTTACCCATACCTACCCTTACCCATAACTATTTCTCTTTCTTGGGCAAGTTCTATCTAAAGACACAAGGGACAGCAATGGAGGCACATTTTGCTCCAAGCTATGCCAATTTGACTATGGGCCACTGGGAGGCATTACACATCTGGAGTAACAACCCATTCGCTAAACGGTTGGTGTTCTATGGCAGGTATATTGATGACATCCTGATTATTTGGGATGGTCCCACCAATAGTGTGCCTGATTTTCTTGCTCATTGTAATGACAACCAATTTGGGTTGTCCTTCACTTGTGAGTCCAATAACACCAAAATTGGTATTTCTAAACCTTTAAAAAGGACCAGGACATTACAAGCAACCACGTAAAACCAACAGGAGGCAATTCTTACCTTCATTTCAAAAGTTGCCATCATCCTAGGTGGAAGAAAAATATACCTAAGAGCCAATTCTGTAGACTGAGGAGAAATTGCACCCAGAGCACTGATTACGTCACATCTAGCCAACTCCTCCTCAGCAAATTTAGAGAAAAGGAATATCCAGAGGAAATCATCAAGGAGGCCTTTTCTAGCTACTCTGAAACAGACCAATCTGTGGGCTCCACACATCATATCGCCAGGGATGACAGGAATATACGTTTCATCACCACCTTTAACAACGGGTTCACAGCTATACAGAAAGTCATACGCAAACATTGGCATATTCTACAAAAAGACCCCAAATTGGGTCCCCATCTACCGACCAATCCGTCCATCAACTTCAGAAAGTCCAGGAGTGTCAAAAATATGGTAGGCCCGAGCCGATCTTTCCTAGGCCCAGAAGCCCGTCCCAAACATGTTTTATTTGACAATAGAACCAGAGTATTCCAGTGCAAAAAAAAAACAGATGTTTGACACGCCAGTTCATTCAGCATGGTCAAAGTTCCATGACCATCTCCAAAACTCCTACATCAAACAATTTATAACGTGCTCACATGATCACGTGGTGTATGGACTGAAATGCCCATGCGGTCTTATCTATGTGGGCCGGACAATAAGACCTCTACGGGCTAGAATAGGTGATCACAGACGCCGGATAGAGAAAGGAGACGTAGAACATAGCGTCCCTCGACACTTCACGTTCAAGCATAATAAAAATATCCAAAAGCTCTAAGTGCTCGCCATCGAACACATCCCAAACCATCTATCTCCATCGGAAAGGTTCCATCTCCTCTGCAAAAGAGAGACCTATTGGATCTACAAACTTAATACCCTGGTTCCAATAGGTCTCAATGAGGAGATAGAAATGCATACCATTCTATAAGCAAACAAAATACAAATACCCCTTGGCATACTTTTATTCCAATTGTTTTTAAAAGAAGCTTTTAGTTACACCTGATATTGAAAGTGATACCAATATCAGCATCTTTTTACTTTTCATACAGCTTTTATTAATAAATTGACACTAATAATATAGGTCCCACTCGTTTTAACAAACCTTTCTAAAAAAAATTTGCATATCGTGTTTATTTTTAAAATCCTTTGCCCTTTATTTTTCAGTCATTCCTGTAAAATGGATTGCTAGTGAGACGCGATCTGCAGGCGCTTAGCCTAATGCTGCCCGAGACGCTTATGGCCGGTCTGTTATGCCCGATCCGCCCCCCTATTCTTATACACCTATCAGGACAGCGTTACGAGTGTTGTTCCCACCCAGCTGTCAGTTTTCTAAAATCTCGGGTTTCCCGCTAATCCGTTTCTTCCACTTCACCCAAGCTTGACAAAGAGGCTTCGCCTCCAAACGCGTAGCTATTCTTCCTCATATACAACACCTTCAACTGCTGTGCAATACCCCTCCTACTGTTTCAGCCGTAGTTCGTTCCCTACGACACTACCCCTCTATCTCGATACACCTGACATAGAGACGGCCGCTGACAGTTCCCGTCACACAGCATCCAGTTACCCAGTGTCTTCGGCCGCAACGGCTCAGCCCGGCCAGCTGAGTTCCCTTGCGGCAGACAGCTGTTCCTCTCATCATTTCATGCATATATGCTCTCAGCCGTCCACACCACTGGGCTTCACCCGGCTGCATCTTTCAAAGGGTTCCACTCGACCACCTCCAGTGTTCCCCAGGACACCTTAAATGCGAGTCATTTTTAATTGCATTCAGGTCATCCTAAGTGTGAGATTTTATTGTTATTTACCGTATTTTGCGGTCCATAAGACGCACCTTATGGAGCACTCGACAGACCGTAGCTTCTGTCACAGCTTCTATGACAGAAGCTGCAGTTAGTGACCGCTGAGACAGGTGGCGCTGTGGTTACAGCGCCACGGTCTCAGTGATCACACAGAGCAGACGAAGAAAGTCAGTGCTTCGTCTGCTCTATGGTGATCTCGATCGTCGCCGCTGCTCGGTTTTAATACGAGTGATCTCATTAGATCACTCGTATTAAACGAGCAGTGGCTCCTACTACTCGCCCGGCGCCTGAAACTGCATGTCTCGGGCGTCGGGATTCGCTCCATAAGACGCAGGCACATTTTCCCCCTCATTTTGGGGGGAAAAAAGTGCGTCTTATAGAGCGAAAAATACGGTATTATTTTTTAATTGCATTCAAACTGTAGTAGCGCTCTTACACACACACGTCTGATTTTGCTACCACAGGGTCCCTCTCCCTGTCTCTAAGAGTTCGCACATTGTAGCCATTGCCCTGTTTTACTTTTTCCAGCCAAATTTGTACCCCTGGGTAGTGCGCCTGTTCCTTTTTTTGTCCGTGCCTTTTATATTAAACAAATGTATCTTATATGTGTATCGCTCGAATCAAATCATGCTCACTCCCGGGATGGACTACAATCTCGTGTTTAGTTTACCAATTTGTACTGAGATGGTAGCCCATCATGGAGTGAGCTTGGAGCGGTGACTACTTTACAACACACACAGGGACCATGGGGAACAAAAGTAGTCACTCTCCAGAAGGAAGGACAGTGTCAGCACCAATTCAGAGATGATTTGAGGATCTACAGCCGAGTGATACACAAATAAGATATATTTTTGTTAATAGGGAAGGCTCTTGAATGCATTTTTAAGATTTAACGATCACTTTAAAATCAGAGAATTACATTTTTACTAGGGCTGTGCAAATTAACGATTAATTTCTCGATTAATCGTTAATCTTTTAGATCGATTAAATTTTTTTTGATCGCTAATGAAAATACTCACCTGTCCGTCGGCTTCCGGGAGTTCCGTTGGAGATCCGGTGACGTCACGGACATCGACGTCACCCGACTCCTCCCCCTTCCCCAAGTGGCTCCGTCGGCTAACGAAGGGAAGGGGGGGAGGAGTCCGGTGACGTCGATGTCCCCAAGTGGCTCCGTCGGCTAACGAAGGTAAGGGGGAGGAGTCCGGTGACGTCGATCACACTAATCCAGCACGTTATTATTCTGAGTTTATTACTTCATTGCTGTGCTGTATGTGTATAGGCCAATGTAGTTGGATCTGTATGTGCGTTATAATTAATCGAAATGAATAGATTAATAGATTTAAAAACATTTTTTTTAAATCGAACACGAAAATTTTAATCAGTAACAGCCCTAATTTTTACTAAAAACACCAAAAACTTATCACTCCTAGACAAATAAATTTGCTTCGCCTTTCTCTAAAGTGGCCTCTAGATGGCAGTGTGTATACATCAGCGACAAGTGAAGTCCATTCTTACATATCAATGTACTGATAGAACATCCATACTTCTCAGATGACTAAAACCTTCCAGCACTTAAGAGAACTATGAGGCGAGTGCTTTTCACTCACCTCATAGTTCTAGCCGACCTGTGACAATGAGACTGTCACAGGTCGGCTCAGTAGATCGGGAGGTGAGCGAACACATACCGGCGCTCGCTCACCTCTCGATCCTGTCACGGCTCTCTGCTGTGACAGTGGAGGGGCTGGATTCCCCCCGCTCCGATCCTCCACGGCGGAGGATCCTGACTGGCGGAGCAAACAGGGGAGGGGGCGGGTACAGCTGGCTCTGCCTCTAGATAGGCAGAGCCAACTGTCACTCACCCAGCTGGGCTTGCGTTATACTGAGCTTAGGGTGACGGGAGGACGCTAGTTTGTGTCCTCCCGTTACCCTTAGAACTATGGGGAAAAGCCTTAACCCCATAGTTCTCCTTTAAAATCACAGATACGAATCCACACTTAAAGGGAACCTTATTATAGAAATATGGAAGCTGCCACTTAGGGCTGCAACAACTAAATCGACATAATCGATTATAATCGATTATTGAAAAAGTACTGGCGTTTCTTTAATTGTGCAAGCTCAGCGGCTGACAGTTAAAATCACTGACTCAAAGCCAGTGAAGAGTCAGGACGGCTGGACTGCATACTTGTCACCAACTGGCCGAGTAGTGAAGACACGGCGATGAAATGGCGGCTCTCGTACAAATATCCCAACAAGTTCCTTTTAAAGCTCAGGATCAATACCTGCTCTATAGTTAAAGGATCACCAGCCCCACTGACAAAGTGACCTAGAAAATGCCTAAAGATGAACTCCGCTATTGGAAAATATTGTCTAAATACAAGTCATGTGCACTTTTCCTTAAGGGCTTGTTCACACCAGACCTGGAGCCGATCTGAATGCATTTCTGCATATGTAGTGCCTTTTGACACTTTTATCATGTGTTCCAGTGCAGGTTTTTTGTTTAGCTTAAAATGGGCTTTCAGGTGTGGTCCAGTGCGTTTCAATTTTTTTTTCATTTACATGTGTTTTGGTGCGTTCGAGCAGAAAAAAATGGGGCATGCGGCAGTTTTTCCACATGCACTGGAAGTGAATGCTGTGGTGTGAACTAGAGCCCAAAATGCCATTGGAATACAATTTGGTGCATTTGCTCTGCTCTTCTCTGCACTTGTGAACTAGCCCTCAATCTTGGGTAGCGGTATGAGAGGTGGAGCTTTGGTCACTGCTGCTCTCTCCCCTTGTATAGGGTGTCTGGTCTGGTCTCCGCCCCCTCCTATAATAAAGATCGCTCATAGCTGATCTCTCCTTGTGCAGGGTGACTGATCTGGTCTCCGCCCCCTCCTATAATAAAGATCGCTCATAGCTGATCTCTCCTTGTGCAGGGTGACTGGTCTGGTCTCCACTTCCTTCCTGTAGTTTTGCCTGCAGGGCCCCTCCCACAACTTTGGTCCCTCCCAGGTTATGTGCAACACAGTGCTGACATGACTGCTACATTTATAAAGGTAATATCTCGGTTTGTAAATGTATTAGCTTCACACAAAATTGATTTATATCCCTTATGGACACTGTAGTATCTAGAGTTCAGTTTTAAGGTAACAGCAGTGCTGAAGTGGTGTCTGCAAGTTGATTTTCAATACTTGTGTCCCTGTGAAGTCACTTAGATCCTAGGCCCAGGCTGAAGATGGGGCACGGAATTCTCCACTAAGTAAACTCCGGGCAAATAAAATCTTAACCCTTGTAATGGAGGTGCCCCCATCACTGCAAGGGTTAAGTGCTTGTTTAGTCTAGGGAGCTAAAATAAAAACGATACTCACCCGAACCACAATCCTGGCTTGGTCTTAGACCAGCCCCTTCAGCCTCACTTCCCTCTCTGCTCTAGTGGTCTAAGGTCCCGCAGTCATCATGTCTTATACAGTGTACAAGATGCCAAGGGACATACCATAGCTGGAGCGGATGAGGCTGGAGGGAGCGGTGTAGAAACCAGCTGGGATCATGGTTTTGGTGAGTATAACTGCTATTTAGCTCCCTTGACAAAACAATCACTTCACCCTTGCAGTGCAGGGGTGGCCCCACAGCAAGGGTTAAAGTGACATTAAACCCTCAGATTTTTGAACATAAAATACTGTAATGTGCGCCTTACTGTAATCCATGGTTGTTTCCCCTTCTCTTTGCTGCTCTTCCTTTTAAATCCGTATCTCTTCTCATGCTGGGCAGAACTTCTGTTTTGCAGCAGACTGCCTTGTCTCTGGAATGGATACATGGTGTCTGTGTGAAGGTTCACAACCTGAGCCAGCACTACAGGAAGAGGCACTCAGCTGCAAAGGGAAGTTCTCCCCCAGCATGAGAAGACATGAGGATTTATAAGGAAGAGCAGCAAAGAGAAGGGAAACTACCATGGATTACAGTAAGGCACACATTACAGTATTGGTTTATGTTAAAAAATCTGAGGGTTTAATGTCACTTTAAGATTTGATTTGCCAGGCATTATGGCTCACGCCACACCCACTTCTAATGCTAACCCCACCCCTTTCATTAAAATACAAAATGCCAAAGCCAGCCTCTAATGCGGCGGGGAAGGTTCACTTTAAGCCATCTGCTCAATTATCAGTAACAGAAAAGCTCTTTTGCATGCTGGAAGCGAACGGCTAACAAAGTAGGACATAAAGGTCTCATCACAGATTAGGCAAAACCCTGAAAAAAAACAAAACACATTTTGGTGCTCGTCCTAATGACATCAGCAAGCTTGAGGGAGCAGTATTAAAATCACCATTAATCAGTAATGTTAATAGGACACCTGCCAAGAAAAGTTAGTCACATGTTTGAACAAGATTAAAATGAAATCCACCCGAGGACAACTCCACCTATTTCACTTCCACAGTTCCTTAGCTTCATCACAGTACACTGGCTTTACCTCCTTGCTGCCGGTGTGCGCACACAGAACTTTTGCGCTGTGGGTGAACCTTTCATCCAGCACTGGGGACGTCAGGAAGCTCCAATCAGTAAATGTATTACTGCACCAAAAAATGCAACAGCCCCCACAGAGAAACCAGCAAGATTCATATACTGGAACAAAGAATCTGGCTGCACCCCCAATGGCATCAGCATAGACATAACTTTATTGTTCCAGGACAAGATCACAAAAAAAGTCAGCACAGACCATGATCTGCCAAGGCTGATATAACAGGAGTGCAGCCGGCTTCTTTCTTTATTCCATATGGGGAACGCTGACAAGCTCCATCGGTCGCCACCAGTAGCCACAAAGACCGGTGGACTGCAGGTTTATGAGCAGCGGCTTCCTTTGATACCGTATGATTCCTACATGCCCTAGGTACATGAAACAAGGCACCGTATAGGTTGATACAGGCAACAGGTTCGCAGTTGCTTCAGTTCTGATTAAAATTTTAAAACCGAAACAAAAAAAATTGTCAGGCCGAAACCGATACCGAAAATGTTTTTTATTTTTTCAAATTTTTTTTAAATATTTTTTTTATATTTAGTTTTATGTATTATTTCATTTTTTATTAAATATTTTTATGTTTTACTTTACTTTTAGGGGCTTTGGGGAAATATTAGGGGTCTAAACAGACCCCTGATATATCCCTTTTAAATGGACAGGAGGGGATGTAGATCACTCCCATTCATTTATAATTGATATAGTAACCATACCATATGCTCAATTATTTACAAACACTGAGCGATCACTGATCACTGGGTGTGTGTACCTTGCTTTTCTCTCTGACACTGACACACGCCGCCACTGGAGGCTGATCGAGCGGTGTAGAGAGGAAAGCCCAGCCTGTGACAGCGCCGTCTCCGCCCCCCCACCGCTTTGCCGGACTGTGATAGGCGGCTGAGCGGTGTGGGAGGAGAGACACTGGCCACTCACAGCGCTCGGCCGTCACTTTCTTTTCTCCCCGCTGGAACACAGAGCAGCGCCCAGCGGGGAGGAAAGAAACCAGGGATGCGCCGATGTATTGGCCGAAACATGGCTCTTTCGGCATTATGCCAAGAGTGCCATTTTCGGCCGGTGTTTCGGCGCCGATATATCGGTGCATCCCTAGTTCTGATCAATCAACTTTTTAGGCCTAGTTCACACAGGTTACAGCTTGTATAAGAACGGTGTGTACAGCAAGCTGTATAGCTGCCAGATAATGGGCAGCCCATGTGCTGGTGCACAACCCGGACCGATCCCTGTCTATAAACCTGGGACCACATGCAAAATAAGCCTATCAGGATTAGGGCTGCAACAACTAATCGACAATAATTGATTATGAGAATAGTTGGCAAGGGATAGGGTGCCAGGGTTTGGGCGCTCCGAGGGCCACTTGGGGAGGCTGCTTTATAGGAGGAGATATTACACACCAGTGGCATATACGAACACTTTATTGTTGAGCCGGGTTCCTATTTCTTTTACGTAAAATAATCTTTTTCTTTCATGAACATGATAAAAACCAGGATAGTACAACAAACAGCCACAGATAACTGCCATGCATGGTACAAAGTGTTGCAGGAAAATTTGGCTACTACTTCACAAAAGAAATCTGCATGAATAGAACGAGGTAACAAAACTACAGATTAGTAATTCAAGAATCACTGCGCTAGGTGTGAAAACTAAATAACTAAATAATTAGTTCGACCAGCCGCAACTATGTGTGCAAGTGAACTTATTATATCGCAAGTGAGTTGCACTCGGTCTCGACAAACATAAATAAAATATGTGTGCTCTATAGGACGTGAAGAAGTTACTAAGTTCAGATTCTACTGTGAAAAAATTATAAATCTCGGTAGTCACTACCTCGGTAATAATTGTGCAATACAACAATCAGGTGTGGGAAAAGGGTTTTCAATCACCAGCCGGTGTATTGATTAGGTGTTTCTGTGTATTAAGTGTACATGGTTTGTCCAAACAAACCTCTTAATGATGTGACAATCTATTCAAAGACACCAATTCAAATATAATTGACTCGGTGTCACAGATTGGTCGTGTATAAGAAAAACAAAAACAAATTCTAAAATCCCAATCTCTAAATCGTGACAAATTTTAAATATAGTGCGAACACTTAAATAGAAATTAAACAGTATGAAAAATTATCACATATACAGTGCTACTCCGTGCACTCTGATTCCTCTCAAAGACAAAGATTAAATGCGGAGTTAATTTAACTAAAATACCGGCATCGATCTTAGTGAGCAGTCAGTTCAAAACGTCTCAAACCAGGGATAATTCATAGAATCCCTACAGATTGGTTGGCAGACCACAACTGTCAGAATAGGAAACAGAGTGAGAGAAAAGAGAAAAGATGGGGAAGGAAGGAGGAGAGGGTGTGCGTCGCATGGTGGCTCTGCCCCCATCATAAAACCCCTAAAAAGACCCCAGCAAGCTCAGGATGATAAGTGGCTCTACCGGGTGGCAATGAGAATCAGAATTAAGAGTCTGGAGCCCATTTAAATCATGGGAATGCAAGTCTTAAACGCAGGTGTGTCCATGAAGAGAATGAAGGTGCTCTGCAACGCATTACATTGGTCTTAAGCATCGTAGAAGTAGGCCGTCTGATTTTGCATCCCCATCAATAGGCTCAGCTCACTGACCCAGTCTCATCAATAGGCTCACTGACCAAGTCTTTCATCTGAGGGAAGAAGGGGACCTTCAATACCTGTGGGGATGATAGTTCGCATAGAGGCAATGAAAAAGAAGCAGGGTTTTGGTAATGGGGTAAGGTTCAGAAGGGATGGCAAACGGTTTTGGGTATTGATGCTCCTGTATCCTGGTGATAAATGTCAAAAGTCGCAGGCGTGAAGCATGGGCAGCTCCATCATATACAGTATGTAACATTGGGGCATTGCATCACTAACAGTTAGGGGAGTCCCTGAGAAAATTGTATGCAAGACATACACAAAAGCATTATTGCTCTCTATTGCTCTGCTCATAGAATAGAATGTTTCTGAAAATCCTGTGACATTCTTACCCAACACCAGCAGTTCAGCGTAAGCCTCATTATTCCCCGAGAGATCCTGGGAAGATAATACCGTACAGTAGTAAACTCCACTGTCTCCCCACGCCGTCTGCTCAAGCGAGAGATCTGCATCTGCAAACGTGCAATAACAACATCATTACGGGAGGATCACGCACTCAACGCTGAACAGAATAAGGAAAAGTTAAATATATATCAGGACTATCTGTCAAAGGATTTATACTTGTGTCCATCCAGGAAAGAACCTCACACAGCTCTGCCAAACAGCACAGCACCTTTTTTGTTTTCTAGGGAACACTAAACCAGGTCGTCACTCTACATCAGCCTGTGATTGGATAGTGAAAAAGAAGCAGCAGACTGATAAGCTCATCTCTGTCCCTCTGCCCTCTTCAACTATAAACATCCCTTTAGCACTGCTTTCTCCTATCAGCACATCCCTTAAGCACTGCAACACAACTAGCTCCTTGTGTTGCTTTATCCCCCCACCACCCCCCTGGGTTGGGTATCTGCTGTACAGCAACTGACACCAATTTCTGCACTTTACATGTGATGCATCGATTAAAGTGATATTAAACCCTTCTTTTTTTTTTTTACTCTAGGGGAGATACACTTGTACTTTTTTTTTTTTTCCTCTTCCCGTTTCATTAATTTTAAGTTGATATACTGTGGGCCCCCTCCCCTCCTGTTTACGGGGGTCTCCTTTGCCTAGCATGTTGCACGCTCCCTGCCAGGAACGGAGCTGCACTGTGTGTGTCCATTGACATACACAGCACAAGCCACGCCTCTGTCCCCGCCTCATCCCTCACAGTATCTTGACAGGCAGGTGCAGCAGCATATTGCTGCCCTGCTCTATGTGGCCTTAGGATCCCTCCTACCAACCCAGTGTTCTATCAAACTTTGTGACTGTGTTAGAATGTGTGACAGATGACGTGGTCATACATTATAACGTAACCCCGCCCACATTTTCGACAGTGGAATATGTGACCGGCAAAAGGTGAAGAATTCCAACACTTTCTTAGCTGTTCCAGGGCAGATCGGCATCGCAGATGGTATGTGCAGGAGAACTGATCTGCCCTGGAACAGCTGATTGGTCCTGAAATGTCATTTCTATTTGAGTTTGTGGAACGTGAGATCGCACTCACAAAGTCGGATAGAAGTGAGATTTCAGGACCGATCAGCTGTTTCAGGGCAGATCGGTTCTCCTGCACATGATTTGCGATGCCGATCTGCCCTGAGAAAGCCTTGGAATTCTTCACCTTTTGCCGGTCACATATTGCACAGCCGAAAAAGTGGGAGGGGTTACTTTAAAATGTGTGACCACGTCATCGGTCATGCATTCCAACCCAGTCACAATCTTTGATAGAACACGGGAACTTCAGGACACACCGTAGATTGTCTGGGAGTCAGCGGCTGTGAACATGGAGTATGTGTTTGGAGGTGGGGGGGGGGAGGTAATGGGGTGCTTTTTACCTTAATGCAGAGAATGCGTTAGGGAAAAATAAAATAGCATTCAGTACTACTTTAATACAAAGCTGCATTAATTTGAGTCTATTATCTACAATTTAAATGCAGATCTGCCAAAACTTTACATCACAAACACAACAAAAGCTCAAAACTAATACCAAAATAAAGTCACCTACTGTTATTAATAGTGATTTTACGTCCCTGGTAAAAGTCGCCCAGAGTGACAGCGTTGCCTTGTTTGGTGGCCACGATGCGGACGGTACGGCTGGTATCTTGGCACTCCACGTACGGATTGAAGCCGGGATTGGCAGCCTGAATCTGATTATTGATCTGGTTGTTCTGGCTGGTTGGGCTGAAAGCATCGGCGATGCGATCCCTGCAGAACGACTTGTACTTCCATTGCACCATGGGAGGCTGCTGAGCCGAGGTCTGGTAATTGCACTGTAGAGTGACCGGCTGGAATAAGACCACCACATTGAAAGGATTCTTTATAGTCACCGTCATTCCGCTGATGCTTCCTATGGAAGAGAACAGAACTCAGCAAAGGGGAAATGAGAACAGAACTGTGAAATATACAAATATGGAAGGAGAATATGGAAAGCCAGAGGAAAAATCCTCAAAGTGAAGACACTTGACAAACTGACCCTGGGATAAGGCGTCCACATTGAGAGATTATCCCTCTTCTCCGGTGCCGATAGCAATGTGACATATTAGATTTTGTCACTTTATGGCCCGGTATGAACATGGACCCAGACGGCAGCAAAAAGACCTGAACGTATAAACCCCGCCCACTCTATTCAAAACCAAATAACATTTTGGTTGCAGCTACATTGCAACTATCCACGCGATCTTCGTATCCATTTATATTGACCAGCTAATGCTTCAAAAGCTGCAATACGTCTGATGCTACTTGGATTATACACTCGAGGAACCTTCCTTGAGGGAGGAAGGATTTCCAAAGAGTTAACCCTTGCAGTTAGGCTAACCCCGCAATGTAAGGGTGGACTTCTTTTACTGGTCCAGGGGCGCAAAGAAAGAAAATATACTTAGCTGATCCTCGATCCCGCTTGGCTGATAGATCAGTCTCCACAACCTCTTCTCCCCCGGGCTCTGGCGGTCTGTGGACCCATGACATCAAGTCCATCCAAGGTCCATTCACTCGCATTAGACATGAGGATGCTGAGGGAAATTCCACAGCCAGAGCAGAGGGGGAGAGAGGCAAGTGGTCACTGCACAAGGACCGGGTGAGTGTATTTTCTTTATTCTGTCCCCTATACCAAAACGAGTAGTACAGGTAGCCCCACAGCAAGGGTTAACTTTTAAAAATCCTGGAGATCTGCTTCAAGGGCTTGTCCACACGATGTCCGGATTCTGTCCGAACCAGAACCGTGCGCTCCTGCACCCAAAATGCATCCCAATGTCTCCCTATGCGTTTTATGGGCTACAGTTCTCACCAGCGCAGTCTGTTCCGGACAGAAAAAAATACTGCATGTCACATTTTCTCCGCTCCGGAAACGCACGAAAGCGTCGAAAACGCACCGCACTGCAGCTAACATACTGACAGCTCCACTCCCCCCAAACTTTTTTAACTGGAACGCGGTAAAACGCACAGCACGCATAGCACCACATCTGCAGATCTGCTCCAGATCTTGACCAAATGGAGTGAACAAGCACTAAAGCCTAAGTCCAGGTTTTATACCATGCTTCCTTTTACACTCATATTTAGCCCTCATTCACACGACTAACAGCCGGCCCGTACAGATCCGTGCACGGCTGTATCGGACCGCTCCTGGGATGGACAGGTGCTGCGTGTGATTTGTATGCAGCAGCCTGTTCTTCTCTATGGGAGTACGCGGCCGTACGCTCACCCGAACTGCGCGTTCGTGCGGGTGTCTGTACTCCTATGCTGACAGGATGGATCCTGTCTGTGTCCGAGCCGGGACACCGGCACCCGCACAGACATGCAGTTCGGGTGAGCGCATGGCGGCGTACTCCTATAGAGAAGTACAGACTGCTGCGTACAAGTCGCACGCAGCACGTGTCCTTCCCGGGAGTGGCCTGATACGGCTGTGCACGCAGCACGGATTTGTACGGGCTGGCTCTTAGTCGTGTGAATGAGAGCTTAGGGTGTAACATGAAGCAGGTCACATACTCAAAACCCAAATCATTCCGCACTTACCTGAATCGCAGTGCGCTTCATCTGAAATTTCAGCTGTATGTGTGTATGCCTGTGTCATTCATGCATAAGGGTTGTTTGCAGTCATTGCAGGTCCCATCTGCCACAGCGGCAGTCCTATCATCCTAACGCACTTCCTCTAGCCCCATAACAGCAGGTCTATACCTCCATACGGACCCAAGGCTGAGGGAAGACTTTGCAACAGCCTGTGCATTGCACCTGCAACACAACTCCTACACCCGCAACACAACAGCCTGTGCATTGCACCTGCAACACAACTCCTACACCCGCAACACAAAAGCCTGTGCATTGCACCTGCAACACAAAAGCCTGTGCATTGCACCTGCAAGACAACGACGCTCTTCAGGCTTCATTTAACAGAAATGGTAAACGCACATTGATCATCAGATCCATGCTGCAGCATTTACTAGATGTATTGCATAAGGTGGACTTCGCTTTGTAAATTACACATGCTGCAGCTGGAATGCCGAAGAGCTGCCAGCAGGTGGCACTGCAGCTCAGGTGATCCCGGGAAGGAAGGCGGACCCCAGGTGTCAGCTCTCGGTCTTGTTATTGTACTTTCTCTGAGCTCATATCCTGCCCTCCTAAAGAGTTCTCCTTTACCAGAGAATGGCTGCTCCCGGCTCTCCCCTCCCTATGGGCCAGTCTCCGCACTAATCAAAACTCCCCCTCCCTTCCCAAACAAACAGGAAGGACAGTCATCGAAAGTACCAGGAGACATCATCACATCCAGAAAAATACCTGTGCGGTACCATGAGTGATCATAAGAGTATGCAATACAGATTTTACAAGTTTACGGAAAGAAAGATACTGAGACGGCGGTACGAGAGAGGAAAACTATTTCTGGTTAATAAAGCTGCAAGTTTCTGAAACATTGTATCAAGTAAAAATTTATTTAGAAATTCACTTCATGTAAGACTACAACATGCGTGTGCATTTATGTCATATATGTTAGAGACTGCCGGTATTCCATCCACATGCAGGCTGCCAAGGCTGAGCTCTCCCAACAATGGTAGTTGCTTGACTGCCACTCTGACCCTCTTGTTTCAATAGTTGGAATCACTAGGCCAGAGGTCAGCAACCTCAGCGCTCTAGCTGTTGTGGATCTACAAGTCCCATGAGGCAGTGCAAGACTGACAGCAACAGGCATGACTCCCAGAGGCATGATGGGATCTGTATTTTCACCACAGCTGGGGTGCAGAGGTTGCCTACAAATCCACTAACCCTTAAAGCAGGGGTAGCAAACCTCCGGCCCTCCAGCTGTGGTGAAACTACAAATCCCATGATGCATCTTTCTTCGGGAGTCATGTCTGCAACTGTGAGAATCTTGCAATGCCTCATGGGATTTGTAGTTCCACCACAGAAGGAGGGCCGGAGGTTTGCTACCCCTGCCTTAAAGGATAAGTGCACTCATCCTTTTTGCCCTTTACCCTGAGCTAACCAAATCCCTCCCCCCACAGAGATGTGTACTTACCTTGACCTGATGGCCGCAGCCTGCTGCGCTTGTTTACATCCAGTGAAAGTCCATGAACCCATCGCACTCTTGACCGCTTGTTCCATAAGAATTGGATGGGTGCTGCCGTTATGTACACAGATAGAAGTAGGGACACCAGCACTCCAAATGCATGTGCATTACATGTTTTGCCTGAGGAAGGGGATCCTGCGAGACCCCGAAACGTTGCACCAGTTTGATATTTACGTCATCAAATAGACGCATTTGATCTGCATCTGGAGTGCTGGTGTCCCTACTTCTGTTTACATCCAGGGCTGCAAGTCTCCTTCTCCCTGCACATTACAGTATCATAGACTTCTGTGTGGTGGCTTCCTTGTGTCCCAGGGATACTACAGCCCCATAGAAGTCTAGGAGGCTGTAATGTGCATGGCCAGGCGGGACAGTGAGGAGGATTGCGATGTTGGATGGAAAACAACACCAGAGGCTGCAACTATAGGATCAAGCCAACTATGCATCTGTGGAGGGCGGGCTAAGTTAGGGCAAAAAGTGTACTTTTCCTCTAATACCGGTATGTAAATGAAGATGAAAGTTTTTATCCCGACTCCATACTTGTTCACAGAGGAACTGAAAGGATTAAAGCTACAGGGACACAATGAAAGCCAGTAAACTCATTTTCAGAAGACCAGCAGCAATGCCGATTTGTGTACCCCGATGCTGGCCAAATCCCGGGAGCGAGGCTGGACTGCTTAGCCCGATGCTGGCCAAATCCTGGGAGCAAGGCCGGACTGCTTAGCCCGAAGCTGGCCAAATCCCGGGAGCAATTCCAGACTGTGTACCCCGGGGGCTGGACAAATCCCGGGAGCAATGATGCTTTTTGTACCCCGGGGCTGGACAAATCCCAGGAGCAATGCCGGACTGTGTACCCCGGGGCTGGACAAATCCCAGGAGCAATGCCGGACTGTGTACCCCGGGGCTGGACAAATCCCGGGAGCAATGATGCATTTTGTACCCCGGGGCTGGACAAATCCCGGGAGCAATGACGCATTTTGTACCCCGGGGCTGGACAAATCCCGGGAGCAAGGCCGGACTGCTTAGCCCGATGCTGGCCAAATCCCGGGAGCAATTCCAGACTGTGTACCCCGGGGGCTGGACAAATCCCGGGAGCAATGATGCATTTTGTACCCCGGGGCTGGCCAAATCCCGGGAGTAATGTCGGACTGTGTACCCCAGGGCTGGCCAAATCCCGGGAGTAATGCCGGACTGTGTACCCCGGGGCTGGACAAATCCTGGGAGCAATGCCGGACTGTGTACCTCGGGGCTGGACAAATCCCGGGAGCAATGCCGGACTGCTTACTACCCCAGGGCTGGACAAATCCCTGGAACAATGTCGCATTGTGTACCCCGGGGCTGGACAAATCCCAGGAGCAATGCCAGTTTACAGGAAGTCAGGGGAAATCTTTCCAGCGGGGATGCAAGAAGCACCTTTAGCAGACAGGGGAAAGGTTACAGCCACTCTCACGTTTTTACGGCTTCCTTTGTCTAGATCGGGATATTACCTTCCACCTCCTGTGATGATAGTTGGTCATTGAGACAAGTACACGGAGGTGCCACGGACCCCGGAGTCCGTGAGCACGGGGGTGCCATGGACCCCAGAGTCCATGAGCACTTCAAAATGTGAGGAGGGGGAGGGGAAGGTAGATATAATTGTATATCAATAAGGAGACAGTCTATCTACACTATATATACAGATAATATTGGGGCTTACAACATATGGCCACCTTGTATGATGTATGACATAAATCGGGGTGCATCTCCCCTGTCCAGGAGCCCCAGGTCCTGTGTGCAAAGATACCAAATGCTGTATATAGCTGTAGGAGGGTATACAGCAGATTTATGTAAACATGCACATGTGTACAGGCTGTGTTTGGGGTTGGGCATCCATACATATGCCTGTGGTTCCTGTATAGTCATTGATATCTTGGGTGGCACCTGTACCTCCCAGGCAGGGGAAATATGCCCGAATTTGCGGCCCTATGTATGACCCCAGGCGGTCCTATGTATGAACCCTTAGGAGGGGGGAAAGGGAAGTAAACACATTATGGCGCCCCAGGGGGGAATATTAAAGTTTACATAAAACCAGAAACTTTAGTTTGGTGGTGAGGAATCAGAACCTCTGTTGGGTCCTTATTGCACTGACCCAGATAAAAATGGGGGGGCTCCTTTCACTTCCTGTCTTGGAAAAACAACAGGAAGTGAGAGGAACTCCCCCTCAGGTATCCCCATTGGAAGATTTCAACTCTTTTGGTAACTGAACAGCAATGTAGACACGATGACCCTGCCACACCCCAAACAAAGTACAACAAATAAAGTTTTGTCTGGAAGGAACTCCAACAAGTGGGTAATAGAGGCCTCACAGTGACCAGTACGGTGGGGGGGAGGGGGCAATATAACCCCTCATGGAGGTCACAGGGCCCTAACAATGGCCGTGTGGGCCCTCTGTTGTCTCCCCCCGGTTCACGCCGCCCCTCTGAACTCACCTAACAGGTAAAGAAGGCACAGGAGGAGCCCGGGGACCCGGAGCGCCGCCATCGTCTCCTCTCCTCTGCCGCCTCTTCCTCCTCAGGTAACTCCGCCACCAGGTGCGCCGAAACTCCCTGCGCGTTCCCGTGCGCGCTCCACCACCACCAACCAGGCCCCGCCCTCTCCCTTGCGCGTCACCGCCCGGTCACCTGTGGCGCCTGTGTAACCCCTTCACTGCTGCGCTGCAGCCTGAGCTCCTCCCTGAGGAACCACAAGTGTCAGCAGAGGTAAGGGGGAGAGGGTCACATGACCCCAGGAATGTCCACACAGGTCCCACATGAGGCCAAACTTTTACTTGAAGAGACTTGATACAATGTTGGGGGTCTTTAACCCCTTCAGCTCTCCCTCTTGGTACCCTCCTCATACACCAGAGCAATGTTCACACTCCCCTAGGGGCCTGAGATACACTGAGATGTAATTGTATAACACAGGGCGAGGGTAACACATAACAATGTTTTTTTGGGATAAATTCGGCTTTCTTTCGCTATTATTGTCTTGGAAAAATTATTTTGTTTTCTATGAAATCTATAGACAAAAAACTGAAAATGAATGGCGCTGGGACGCACTACGGCGTGAAGTGCGTTATCACGATGCAAAGGTGTGAAGCCACATTCTGCGTTGCGCGCATTTTAGTGCATTGAGGTGTTGTGTCAGTTAATGAAAGGGCTGGCAGTGAACCTGAATGAATGGGCTAGTAACGCACCTCAATAAATGGACTATTAATGCATCGCAATGGACTAGTAACATACCTCAATGAATGGACTGGCAGCCCCACTCAATGAATGGACTGGCAGCCCCCCTCAATGAATGGACTGGCAGCCCCCCTCAATGAATGGACTGGCAGCCCCCCTCAATGAATGGACTGGCAGCCCCCCTCAATGAATGGACTGGCAGCCCCCCTCAATGAATGGACTGGCAGCCCCCCTCAATGAATGGACT
>NW_017306831.1:718335-724716 GCF_000935625.1 Nanorana parkeri
CTCAATGAATGGACTAGTAACGCAGCTCAATGAATGGACTAGTAACGCACCTCAATGAATGGACTAGTAACGCACCTCAATGAATGGACTAGTAACGCACCTCAATGAATGGACTAGTAACGCAACTCAATGAATGGACCAGTAATGCACCTCAATGAATGACCTAGTAACGCACCTCAATGAATGGACTAGTAACGCACCTCAATGAATGGACTAGAGAGGAGGGGACGTTCACCCACTAGTAACGCACCTCAATGAATGGCCTAGTAACGCACCTCAATTAATGGACTAGTAACGCACCTCAATGAATGGACTAGTAATGCAGCTCAATGAATGGACTAGTAACGCACCTCAATGAATGGACTAGTAACGCACCTCAATGAATGGACTAGTAAGATGGGCTACCTCACACCTTTATGTTACAGCATGCATGATACTGCGCATGTCAGTGCATTTGTGGCGCCTCTCATTACCAGACCTGCGTTGCAGCACACCATAACGCACGATACCGCTCTCCCATGCATTGTGGTGCACTGCGTCAGAAAAAAAGAGGTCAGGTCTGGTTTTTGGTGCAATGGCCGCCCATTCAAAACGAACAGGCTTCCTTAACCCAACACACATTACCACACGGCATAGCGCGCACTAATGTGCATGTGGTAACGCACAGCGGCACAACCACAAAGTTGCGACGGGTCCCTAAATGTAGTCCAATCCTCCCCTAATCTTCAGTCAGTGGGGAACTGTTATATGATATGAGATATTCTGCACACATGCATGGCTGGTCCCCTTCTGTATCTGTCAGTGCTGGGGACATGTAAGTATGCGTGCGTCCCCTAAACAAAGACGCAGATTATCTCCCCCTGTGAGTCACAAACATTACTCATTGTTACAGCCAATGCCGCTCGCCCATCATCAATGAGCCACATCATCCCTTACAAGGAGCCCTTGTCCCTTCCTCCATACAGTCATCTGGATGGGAGATGATGACGTCTTAAAGAGCAACTGCAGTCTGTTATCACTACGTACCGTCTCTTTAAGAAAGGCGCAGCGAAGGCCATTCACTCCGAGCCCGCTGCGTGCGTTACCCCAGCACGTCACCACATCGCATATGCTGAGGTGTTGTTCATATTCTGTGGTGTACCATTTAAGATTCATTTTGGATTGCGCCCCCCTTTAGGTCCCTTGCGGTTTGTAAGGACGGCCCGTTGCAATGGACTGGGCTGCTTTAACGCAACGCACGTGAAGGCACCGCTGTACATGAGCCCTTGCAGCGGCGAATCGCAAAGGCGTATTATTTTTGCGGGGAATTTTATTGTGCAACGTGGATCTTGTGTAACAAAGTATCAGATTCCGGGATCTTCCTTTCAGTTCCACTACCAGCCAGTGTCAAGAATCAAAACGACCAGCAAGCGTGCGTCAGTGTTTTGCAGTCAATAAATGTAAGGCGCGGTGCAGACCTGAGTGATCCGGGATCGTGCGTCCCGGGATGGCGCAGTCGTGCACAATTGC
This sequence comes from Nanorana parkeri, assembly GCF_000935625.1. NCBI lineage: Eukaryota > Metazoa > Chordata > Amphibia > Anura > Dicroglossidae > Nanorana > Nanorana parkeri. The sequence goes on from NW_017306831.1 coordinate 719,845, forward strand.
AGGCAGCGAGTGCCGCGCTGCCCCATTGATTTCAATGGGGTGACATCCGTGCAGCAAGCGCAAGAAGAAAGGTCGATGTCAGGGGCGTCCCGAGGCCGGGTGTCACCCACGCGTGCGCGCCCATCTGATTGGTGCCTGCCGGCGGCCATCTTGGTGATGGACGCCGGCAGAGAGAGGAGGGGACGTTCACCCGGTGGGATGAGGTATGCCGCCGGGTCCCCTCCTCTCTCCTGACACCGTCGGCCTCTCGGTCCATGACCCAGTGCCCGACTTTTCATAGGGGGTGACATCAAATGACTGTCAGTCATTTTGGTGTCACCCCTGCAATGGTGTCACCCGGGTGCGGGCCGCACCCCCCTTGTGACGCCACTGGTACATGTACCTATTTTTTTGCAATACACGACGCACGGGCGGAATCGTGGAGGGAAACCGCGCGACCTGCCCGGCGAGACTGGGGTGCCACTGGAAAATAATGGCACCCGCAGCACGATCGTCGGTGACGGGCGACCTCGTGACCGCACGGCAATCCGTGCGGTATCATGCACAATGTAGAATCAACTGGTCTCCTAAGCACTGGCCCTGTTATCCTGTATTAGGGAGGCTCCTTTCCTTTTCAGGGTCCCATGGAGCCACCCTTGTGTGTGCTAGTAAGCTGTGTGTGTCTCCTTTCTCTTGCAGGGCCCTATGGAGCCACCCTTGTGTGTGCTAGTAAGCTGCGTGTCTCCTTTCTCTTAAAGGGTCCTATGGAGTCACCCTTGTGTGTGCTAATAAGCTGTGTGAGGCTCCTTTCCTTTTCAGGGTCCTATGGAGTCACCATTGTGTGTGCTAGTAAGCTGTGTGTGTCTCCTTTCTCTTACAGGCCCCTATGGAGTCACCATTGTGTGTGCTAGTAAGCTGTGCGTGTCTCCTTTCTCTTGCAGGGCCCTATGGAGCCACCCTTGGGTGTGCTAATAAGCTGTGTGTGTCTCCTTTCTCTTGCAGGGCCCTATGGAGCCACCCTTGTGTGTGCTAATAAGCTGTGTGAGGCTCCTTTCCTTTTCAGGGTCCTATGGAGCCACCCTTGTGTGTGCTAATAAGCTGTGTGAGGCTCCTTTCCTTTTCAGGGTCCTATGGAGCCACCCTTGTGTGTGCTAATAAGCTGTGTGAGGCTCCTTTCCTTTTCAGGGTCCTATGGAGCCACCCTTGTGTGTGCTAATAAGCTGTGTGTGTCTCTACAAATGCAAACAGAGCAAGGCAAGACACTCCCCTGCTTCTTTCTCATCCCACCTCCCTTCTCCAAGCTAGTAGATAGACGGATGCTGGAGTCTGCTTGGCCCCTTGTGATCTTGTACTGGACAGGAAGTTCAGGGAAGCCGAGCAGAGAGTTGGAGCTGTCCGGAAACACGATGACTGTAATTGTTTGGACGATGCATATTTCTTTGATCTGGATTCATTATTGAAAACACAATTGCGAGTTTAATATAATAACAGACCGCAAGGGAGCGAATAGGAAACGTTCATTGTCGGGGATTGCATACACTTGTATTTATAGAGCAGTAAATCTGACATTCACCAAATATATTTGCTGCGGGTGAATCTTCCTGCTACATATGCTTTGATTGAATCACCAGGCAGTGAAAGTTTAGTACAAATCACATTCGCTGCTTTATAAATATGCCCCTAAGGAGGGGCTTCACTAGGGGGGTGCGGCCCGCATCCGGGTGACACCATTGGAGGGGGTGACACCAAGAGTCATTTTGGTGTCCCCCCCCTGAAAAGTCGTTCACCCGGTCATGGACTAAGAGCCCGTCAGCTGCACGAGAGGGGAGGGGACCTGGTGGGATAAGAGGAACGTCCCCTCCTCTCTCTGCCGCCGCCCATCACCATGATAGCCACCAGCAGGTAACAGTGCGTGACGTCATCACGCGCATGAGCGATGACGTCGCGACGGGGGCGTCACCCGGTGGCTGCTCCAGGTGACACCACGCCTCAGGACGCCCCTGCCCCTAAGGGTGTGAATAAGGTTCAGAAAGTTACAGAAGAACTCCCGGCAGAAACAAAATGAACCCTTGCAGTGGGACTACGAGTGGCTGGTCCCGCAGCCTCTCGCCCCCGGACTCCGGCAATGGAATGCTCCTCTAATACACTGTGTTATGTGTGATGACATCACGGGTCCTTAGACCGCCGGAGCCCGGGGGGGGGGGAGGAGAGGCTGCGGGGACTGCACTAGCAGCCAGGTGGGATTGAAAATTGGGTGGGTACATCTGTACATCTTCACCAAAAAGAGCACTTAACCCTTGCAGTGTTGAGGGGGGGAGCCCCATGGGGAGGGGCCCACCAGCAAGGGTTAGTTTGTAATTTAGAATGTAACTGTAAAGTTGATTGTACAAAGATGGTGCGGTCACATGTAACGTGTACGGTGACCCTAAGACCGGAAATCATTCGCTGGATTGCGCTTGTTCCCAGGTGGAAACATTCAATGTTATCTCTATATATAGACAGCTTATATACCCCACAATATCTGAGATAGGAACCCCTCCAGGCCAGTAGTAGCCCCGAGCCTCCATGGACCCAGTGTGGGCTCAACAATGGCCTGCTTGTGGTGGGGGCCCGGGGCTTGGTCCACTGGGACAATCTCAGAGCTCTGTGGGCTATTTGTCCTTTGTTCCACGCGGAGGGTGGTATCACTTGGTACTGTTAGTGTGTGCACCAGGAATGACACACACAGCATCGCCGCATTCATCCTGAGAGGAGATGACAAGCCTTCCTGCCTGAGCTCTGGTGAGTGTTATCATAAAAGGAAAATCTTGGGGGAGATTTATATATATTTTTTATTTATGTTTTTCGACATGCCGGTGACCGATGTAAATGTGTATAGTGGTGCCGGGGGGTACGGGGGTGCTGCAGAGCGAAAATAAAGAGGAATTATTATCTGTGCAGATTTGGAGAGCTAGAGATATGAAATCATGTTTTTTATCAGTATATTCATGAAAGATTTATTTATTTATTATTATTTACCTATTTATTTTTTCTAGATTTTTTTTTTATTGAGTGGATGTAATTGCCTAAAAGCAGTTCTGTCCTGTGTGACATGTAAAGAAAGATCTCGGTGTTGTAAACAATGTAGAATTTACTTATAGATTTTAGCTTCCTGTTGCCGTTAGTATCAGCGGTGGAATATCATTGTGCGTTCTGTTTATATATCCGGCTCTGTATGGAAGGAGGTGGAAGTTTTGCACATAATTATTTCTATGACTTCCATTTATTATCACTTAATAAGATTATTTGTGATGGTGACGGGCCGGACAGACAAATGTCACTTCTCTGATCTGTGACCTGACGTGTGTCCTTGTGCTGTTTTGTATGTGAGAGACTACCTGAGACGCTTAGAACTTTGCCTGACTTTCTTGCCATTGCTGTTTAAAGGCTTGAAGGCATCTTCAGTAACAGGAGGAAAACACGGTAACCCATAGTAACCAATCAGAATTCCCTTTGCTGAACCCAGAAATGCATAGCACAGATTTTGATTGGTTTGCTACTACACTTTGTGCTGAGCGGCTTTACAAAAATCTGCCCTTAGTGCCCAATGGGCTTGCAGAAAGTGCCCTTGTTACCCTTCGTGCCCAATGGGCTTGCAAAAATTTGCCCTCAGTGCCTAATGACTTGCATTGAAGGGTCTGAGTTGCCCTTAGTGCCCAATGGGCTTTGTATAAAGTGTTTAAGTTGCTCTTATTGCCCAGTTAGCTTGCAAAGTGTCCCAGGTGTACTTAGTGCCCAATGGGCTTGCAAAAAAGTGTCCAAGTTGCCTATGATGCCCAATGGGTTTGCAGAAATGTGCCCTTGTTGGCCTTGGTTATCAATTGGCTTGCATAAAAGTTTATTAGTTACCCTTAGTGCCCAATAGGCTTGCAAAACAAGTGTCCTTGTTGCCTTTAGTGCCCAGTGGGCTCACATAAATGTCCATGTTGCCTTTAGTGCCCAGTGGGCTCACATAAAAGTGTCCTTGTTGGCCTTAGTGCCCAATGGGCTCACATAAAAGTGTCCTTGTTACCCTTAGTGCCCAATGGGCTCACATAAAAGTGTCCTTGTTACCCTTAGTGCCCAATGGGCTCACATAAAAGTGTCCTTGTTACCCTTAGTGCCCAATGGGCTCACATAAAAGTGTCCTTGTTACCCTTAGTGCCCAATGGGCTCACATAAAAGTGTCCTTGTTACCCTTAGTGCCCAATGGGCTCACATAAGTGTCCTTGTTGCCTTTAGTGCCCAGTGGGCTCACATAAAGGTGTCCTTGTTACCCTTAGTGCCCAGTGGGCTCACATAAAAGTGTCCTTGTTGGCCTTAGTGCCCAGTGGGCTCACATAAAAGTGTCCTTGTTGCCTTTAGTGCACAGTGGGCTAACATAAAAGTGTCCTTGTTACCCTTAGTGCCCAATGGACTTAAAAAAATGTGCCCTCAGTGCATAATGGGCTTTCATTAAAGGGTCTGAGTTTCCCTTAGTGCCCAATGGGCCTGTATACAAGTGTCTGAGTTGCTCTTATTGCCCAGCTGGCTTGCAAAGTGTCCCAGGTGTACTTGGTGCCCACTGGTTTTGCAGAAATGTGCCCTTGTTGCCCTTGGTTACCAATTAGCTTGCATAAAAGTTTTTGAGTTGCCCATAGTGCCCAAAAAGCTTGCACAAAAGTGTCCTTGTTACCCTTAGCGCTCCGTGGGCTTGCCATGTGTCCCAGTTGCTCCTATTGCCCAATGGGCTTGGAAAAAAAGTGTCATAGTTGCCCTTAGAGCCCCTGTGGGTTTCCAAATATATGTCCTTGTTGCCCTCAGTGCCCAGCGGGCTTGCATAAGAGTGAATTTCTCACAATGACCAGTGTTGTCATTTTCATCTTCCAGGTCCGG
>NW_017306831.1:724786-727660 GCF_000935625.1 Nanorana parkeri
GGGGGGGTTGGTTGCCATGTGTAACACAAGCAGGCATCCTATGACACCACTGTTCCTATATGATGATCAGGGTTGTCATGAATATTGATTCAGTTTTACACTTTGAAATGGAGATTTTTGTTGGCCGGGACAAGCTGAATAAGCTCGGCGTTGTAAGCGGATTACTATGGTGACGCGGTGACCCTTCTCACAGAGGAATGCTGTACACTGGAATTCTTATCTGTGTTTATGAAAGAGGGATTCCTGTATGAGCACACTGTCGGGGCCCACACACCACCGAGGGCCAACATGGGCCAGAGGATGACCAAAGAGCAGCACATGTGATGGCTATGTATGAAAATGTTGCCTGCTCTTGTTGCCCGTAGCGACGTGTGACCTCCCTCCTTTCATTTTTGCTTCCGTGGTCTGAAATAAAACAAATGTAACTGGTTGCTATGGGCAACCAGACATTTTCCTGTGAGTTCACGTCTCATACTAGGCCTCTAAGAGAAGTACAAATGAAAGTGTGTCTGGTTGCCCATAGCAACCAATCATCTTCTAACTATCACTCCTGCAGAGGAGTTACAAATGAAAGAAGGATTCTGATTGGTTGCTATGGACAAGCAGACATTTTCTGTGATTGCACATCTCATACTAGTCCTCTAAGGGGCGTAACTATGAAAAATGTGTCCTGTTGCCCATAGCAACCAATCATCACCTATGATTGCTGAATCATAGAGTTAAGCATAAGAGAAGGATTCTGATTGGTTGCTATGGACAGCCAGACATTTCCTTGTGAGCGCACATCTCATACTAGGCCTCTAAGGGGCGTAACTATGAGAATGTGTCCTGTTGCCCATAGCAACCAATCATCTCCTATGATTGCTGCATCACAGAGTTAAAAATAAGAGAAGGATTCTGATTGGTTGCTATGGACAGCCAGACATTTCCTTGTGAGCGACTGCTCATACTAGGCCTCTAAGGGGCGTAGCTAGGAAATGTGTCCTGTTGCCCATAGCAACCAATCATTTATCATTCCTGCATCACAGAGTTGAACATGAAACAAGGATTTTCTGCTGTGTCCCCATTACTTCCTGTCTCATTGACACCCAGGAAGTTACCGGAAGTACTTCCTGTTTCTGCTCTATGCATAGAGCAGAAATAAATGAGAAATTCTGGGTTTTTTTTCTTGCTCTGTCTCCACTGGAGAGATTTCTCCACTTCCTGTCCTGGTGACACCCAGATAGTTGCCGGTAATACTTCCTGTTTCTGCCCTCTGTTGCTCATCCTTCTTATAGTCCTACAGGGCATCCAGCAATCTCAGAGCGACTGATCTCCTGCAGCCTCTTTGCAGCCACTTCCTGCCTACATGCACTCCAGTGACGGCTGCATGGCATTTCTCAGGGCGGGTTTCCAGATGGTGACAACAGTGGGCCATGTGTGTGTAACGAGTGTTAAAAGGCCACATGTAGCCACTGGAAGCCTGTGTGACAGGGTGACAACACGTAACCACGATTGGGAGATAAAAACTTAGTGTGGTCACCCCATGGCAGGAAGTGGCTAATCAAGGGCTCACACCTGCCGCAAAACGTGGTGCGCAGCAGGTGTGAGTCCATGTTTAGTCACTTCCTGTTATGGGGTGACAACGCCCTGTTTTTCTCTCCCAGCCATGCTCCTGTGTTGTCACCCTGTCACACAGGGCAGCTCATTCATTTCAATGGGCCATCCAAACGCGGCGAAGAAGCTCGTGCAGCGTTTTGAGCTGCGAGCAAGCCGCGTGTCTAGGCGGGTAAAAACGCGTGTTGGCAAGGATACGCGTTTGGGGTGCCACTAACAAATGACGGCACGCCGCGACTCGATTTTGCGCGGCGCGTATGGCATGAACGAGGCCCAATGGCACCACCGCATGACTGTGCCGCCAGCAACAACTCCCGGTCACGCAGTGACAGTTGGGGGCGGGTAGGATGGGCTCTCAATCACATGATCACTGTGACAGCCAATTACGCCTCTGGCATTGCCCTCTCTTAAAGGGCCGGTGGTTAACATGTGTTGGCTCAATCGCAGGCCCCCAAAACTGTGACCGCGCCATCTGCAACAACTCCCGGTCACACAGTGACAGTTGGGGGCAAATAGGATGCGTTGTTCATCATGTGATCACTCTGACAGCCAATCACGCCTCTGGCCTTGCGTTTTCTTAAAGGGCCGGCGGTTGATATGTGCTGACACACGACAATAGGACCTGCACTATTTCTGGCCAAAGCGTATTCCTAGACGTGCGCTGAAGTCCGGCTGCCGCCCCTCATATCTGCCCTTGGAAAAAAAAAAATGGCGCCGCACCTTCGAAGCGCGTTGGCGGTGAATCCAGCCGCGCCGCTCCTTTAATTTGATGGCTGCAGATTGAAGTCTGTGATATTTCGGTGGTATTTACGGATCCCGGGCGCTCTGTTCTCTCTCTCTCCCAGGCGCCTGTTGACAAGACGAGCGCAATAACAGATTATGGGAGCCAAAATCCTGGCACGGCCACCGACGCGCGACGCGTTCCAAGCTCATTAATTTCCCTCCATCGCCAGCCTCGAAAATGTCTCCGCAGTACGCCGCGGCGGCTTCTCTGCTGACAGGTCTCTGCTTTGGTCTCCAGTTCCCTCGCGTGTCCTCTGAACCTGCCAGGAAAGGAACGCAGGGGTCGCCGTTGGTGACCACCCTGAAAATGCTGATTGGTTGGCTGCCAATGCTTTAAAGCAGGGGTAAGCCAAACTCCGGCCCTCCGGCTGTGGTGGAACTACAAATCCCATGAGGCATTGCAGGATTCTCACAGCCACAGACATGACTCCCGGAGAGAGGGGCATCATGGGATTTGTAGTTTCACCACAGCTGGAGGGCCGGAGTTTGGCTACC
>NW_017306831.1:727761-785926 GCF_000935625.1 Nanorana parkeri
TATAGAGTAGACGTTAATTGCAGCCATGTAATGCCCACTTGTGACACTCCCACCGTCATGACAACAGCAATCTGAACTGCAGGGGGGGGCGTGTCCCTGACACCCAAGCTGCCGAGGAAGCAGCTGGGTGGCACAGGGCGTCATGCAGCTTAGAAGTCAGCAAACAGTCAGACAGGAATACAAAAAGGGTAATCTTCCAATGGGGACAGATCTCTGGGTACCACTGAGGAGATTTTCCTTCATTTCCTGTCCCGGTGACACAACAGGAAGTGAGGGGAGATCTCTGTGAAATGAAAATAAATCTCCATAGACTGCCCCCACTGGAAGATCGCCCTTTTATTCCTGCCGAGTAGGAAATAGAACCCCTGTTATTTTTTTTACTTTTGCAACTGTAATCATACTGCTAGGGAGATTATCCTTCATTTCCTGTCTTGGTGACACAACAGGAAGTGAGGGGAAATCTCTGTGAAGTGAGAGGTAATCCATTTAGACAGATCATCCTTTTATTCCTGTTGAGTAGGAAATAAACCCCTCCTTTTTTTTCTATCTGAGTACTACTGGGGTGATTATCCTTCATTTCCTGTCCTGGTGACACAACAGGAAGTGAGCGGAAATCTCTGTGTACTGACAGGAAATCCATTTAGACAGCCCCCATTGGAAGATCGCCCATCTATTCCTGTTCTGATGACCACCCACAATTTTGTATTTTCTTTCCCTTTCAGTGATAACAGTCACCAGGACAAATAGAAAGGTAATACAGACAGCAATAAAAACCCAGCATGCATTCTTATCCCTCTCCACTCTAGCCAAAACCAAAAAAACTTAAGGCTTCAGTTGCACTGTAAGCTTTTTGGTTGTCAAAAAGGCACCCATGCTGAAACAAGGAAATTCATCTGCAACTGCATATACAATTGTTACTAATAGCAGACTGATAGGGAAGTGAGTATACAATTAACCATGTCTGCCACCATTCTTTCCACAAATGATTCCTGATCCAACTGATTCAACATTATGATGCAACATTGAGGGCACAATTGTTCTACCTGTGACTAACAGAATTCAACCATATGTCTTACAACTAGCATGCCACTGTAATAGCTATAAACTGTAGTCAGCTTCATGTGCACCTGCAAGGCAGATGTGCAGAACATATACAGAGGATAAAGAAAAACAGTCTGCTTAATTCTTTGAGTTGTGAAGCCCACAACTCCAAGTTCCACGTTCAGCTGTCATTCCCAGAAGCCGGAGAGAAGCTGGTGAAGCAGACCCTAGGTGACATTAGGGATCTGAAAGACCCCTGATGCTATAAAGGGGACTGGTCACTGTATATTGGCTATCGCATAGGGGGCTTGTTACCCACTATGTGATAGCAATAAAGTTAAGTGAAAAAAAAGTACAAAACAATTAGTCACATATATAAAAAGATCGCCCCTTTTTTCCTTTTGAGTAGGAAATCCCCCCCCCCCCTTTTTTTTTCTACTGTCTGCATACTACTAGGGTGAGTATCCTTCATTTCCTGTTCATGTGACACAACAGGAAGTGAGGGTAAATCTATGTGAAGTGAGAGGAAATCCATGTAGACAGCCCCCATTGGAAGATCACCCTTTTATTCCCGTTGAGTCGGAAATTACCCTACCCCCACCTTTATTTTTCTACCAGTGGGGAGAGTATGTTTCATTTCCTGTCCTGCTGACACAACAGGAAGTGAGAGAAAATCCCTGCCAACTGACAGGAAATCCATTTAGATATGGAAGATTGCCCTTTTGTCCTCCAGCTGAACATTTTCCTGCATGCAGTTTACAGAGCTGATCTCCTCTAGGATTGGATGTTATGTTACCACTGGGGAGAGTAACCTTCATTTCCTGTGCTGGTGTCACAACAGGAAGTGAGGGGAATTCTCTCATGAGTGAAAGGAAATCCCCATTGGAAGATTGATAACAATGATAGAGTATTGGATGTTGTGCCGCTCTCTCTGCCAGTGACAGTTGTCACCAGAACATTGACAGTTTGTGTCTATGTATCACCCTGCAGGGAGTAGCAGCACGACGAGGTGCGCGCCTGTCATACTGAACTCTCCCTGAGCCCGGGCTGGAGGTGACACGCGCAGTATGGTGTCACTAGGCCAACCAAAGACGCGGCTGATTTCGATGAAACTGCAGAAAGCGAAACCGACTCCACCTGTTCGGCAACTCAGTAATATAACAGAGGCTGCCAGACAGGAAGTAGGCGGCATTCCCCTATCGGGGGCGTGAAGTGACTCGGGGGAAGGTGACATTCCCACGATGGAATCCGAAAGACGGGCAGCACAAGAGTCTTAAAGGGAACAGTTCTTTTTTTTATTTCGATGCAATCTTTTCTAATGTTCATTGCAGTTTTCCAGGCATGCTGGGCTTGCTGACAAGAAAGTCAAGCATTGCCCGCATGCTAGTTGGAGGCCTGTGTATAACTGACTAAGCCCAATAGACCCCAATGCTAGCGGGAGGGGCGTGTCTTTTCTTTATGTCATTCACTGGTCTTCCTAACACTAGGAGATAAAAAAAATGATAGTTTGCCAGGCATTCTGTGCTTGCTAACAAGAAAGCCCAGCATTGCTCACATGCTGGTAGAAAGCATGGACCTAAATGCCAGGAGAAAGGACATGTCCCTTCTGTATGACATTCAGAGGTATTCCTAACCCTAGGAGATAAAAAAAAATGCCTATTACAGTTTGCCAGGCATGCTGGGCTTGCTGGCAAGAAAGTCCAGCATTGCCTGCATGCTAGTTGGAAGCTCGTGTATAACTGACTACGCCAGATGTACCCAAATGCTGGGAGAAAGGGCGCGTCCCTTCTTTATGTCATTCAATGGTCTTCCTAAACTGAGAAGATTTTTAAAAAATGATACCCGTTACAGTTTGCCATGCATGCTGGACTTGCTGACAAGAAGGCCCAGCGTTGCCCGCAAGTTGGAAGCCTGTGTATAACTGACTATGCCAAACGGACTGAGCCCAGGAGAAAGAGCTTGTTCCTTCTTTATGCCATTCAGTGGTCTTCCTAACCCAAGGAAATAAAAAAATTATAGTTTGCCAGGCATTCTGGGCTTGCTGACATGAAAGCCCAGCATTGCCCGCAAGCTAGTTGGAAGTCTGAATATAAACGACCACGCCAAATGGACCCCAATGCCGGGAGAAAGGGCGTGTTTCTTCTTTATGTCATTCAGAGGTCTTCCTAACCATAGGAGATAAATAAAATACCCGTTACAGTTTGCCATGCATGCTGGGCTTGCTGACTAGAAAGCCCAGCATTGCCTGCATGCCAATTGGAAGCCTGTGTATACCTGACTAAGCCAGATGGACCCAAATGCCAGGAGAACGGGTGTGTCTCTTCGATATGGTATTTAGCAATCTTCCTAATGCTAGGAGATAAAGGAAAATACCCATTACAGTTTGCCAGGCATGCTGGGCTTGCTGATAAGAAAGCCCAGCATTGCCTGCATGCTGATTGGAAGCCTGTGTATAATTGGCACTTACACAACGCAGGCTCCGCTACAAGTCCACAGGCCTTGCAAGACTCTGACAGCCACAGGCGTGACTCCCAGAGGCATAGGCATGATGGGATTTGTAGTTTCCCAGCGGCTGGATGGCTGACGTTTGGCTACCACTGGGATAAGAGTATCTTAGATAAGATGCGTGGTGCAGCCAATGAGACTCAGCCAACTGTCATTTTTCCGGACCATTGTAAGTGACAGTTGGTTGAATCTCATTGGAGGCACCACGCGCAGTTCTCATTGCAGGCGCTCGGGCTCTCTCTGTATTAGAGGAACGGTTCTGAAGGAGTTTCTGGCGGCAGAAGTCAGAGGCTGAATAGTCGGAATTCCCGGGCAAGTCGTCTCTTGATCCTGATAACATGTTTGGCGCTCGGCGGACTTGTTTCCAAAATAGAGTTTACGTCGGCCCGCTGCACCCGCGCACTATCTGGGTGAGTCACCGGGCCCCGTGGGCCCCTCCAGTGCAGTGTGCGCATGCACCGGGCTCAGGGCTGTGATAACGTCCGTACCGTCTCACTAAGGTGCCGCCGCTACAATTAAACTGACTCCGTCACTTTAAGAAAAGCTTCTGATAGTTATAAGGGGTCAGAAGGCTCCTGATTGGGCAAAGCTTTGACACTTTCTGGTAGTGTCAGAGAGCATGCCCCGCCCCCTCACCTGCCTCCTGCACATTCCTATTGGCCAGTGAAGTAATCCATCATACCGATGGGCCAATAGGAATGTATGGAGGGTGCCATCTAGCTGTAGCTACAAGGTTACAATGTTGCAAACTGATCACTGGGGGAGGGGAGATCGAGGATATGCTACCTCCTGCCTGCAGCAGACTGATCACTGGGGGAGGAGGAGCGACTGAGGAAATGCTTCCTCCTGCCTGCAGCAGACTGATCACTGGGGGAGGTACGGGTGTCACACACTGAGTCTCGGGAGACATCTTTCCTCGTTTGGAGGGATCCGGAGAAGGAAACATTTTGCAATAACAGCCCCGGGACCTGAATGTCTGCCAGTCACATATGGCGGTGACACGGCGCGCAGAGCGAGGATTTTTAATTGCTTGTATGACGCATGGCGGCGTGTCGTATGTGCGCCGCGCTATACATGCGTCTCCGAGTGGAGGGGGAGTTCAGGGGGACGGAAGGGTTTGTATTTCAACGAACCATCCGCCACAAATGGTTTTGTATCCAAAATGGCCGCTTCGAGGGACTCAACACACAGGGCAGATCCCGACCTGTCCCATCAACCCGTGTTGTGCCTACGGGAGCCAGTCACATGACAGCCAATGATGCGCAGCAGGGGGTAGGCAAACCCTGAGACTCCGGCTGTTGTGGAACTACAAGTCCCATGAGGCATTGCAAGGCTGACAGCCACAGGCATGGCTCCCAGAGGCAGAGGTATGTTGCCTTGCCCATGGGGGAGAGGTAGCCAGCAGGGGGGCGGCAGGGGGGAGAGACCTGCAGGCTGCATACAAGTGACATCACCAAAATCACTTTTACATAACACGCGGCGGCTTCGCCGCTCTATATTTAGCTCTGCTTGTCCAAGTGATATTAAAGTCCAAAGGTTTTTACGTTCACGGTGTGGTCCGGTCCGATAGAAACGCTGCAAGCACTATTTTGATCGCACCGGACCGCAGGCATAAGGAGCCTTGGGATCCCGTGCGGCCGACCGCATTTCGGCCGGAAGGCGTGGCTACGGTGCCATTCACTTGAATGGCCCGTCACGCCCCCCTCCCGCCCCACTAAAAAGTGAGCCGGCTACAATGCGCGGCAGTGCGTTCTGGCCAGAATCGGGCCGGAACGCACCGCAACTGGTGTGAACGAGGCCAAAGTGAGTGCGCGTTCATGAACTGATGACCGTACCGAGCTGCTGCCACCTGGTGGTGGAAACCTCCCATTGCGGCTCCAAAGGTTTATTGTCATGGACAGCACAATATCATTAGGATCATTATTTTAAACAAATATAAACATGTTGATCGTGGTTTAGAAGCGGAGGACAGGCCAGAGCTATAACTGTAATGTTAAAGGCATACATGTGTCCAAAGAGCTTACAATCTAATAGGAATAGGAGTAGGTCCCGGATGCAGAACAAGCCCATAGGACCTCTATTGTGAATAATGTTCTGTCTGGGACTGATACTTGTTATGATCGTGTTCAGGATATGAATCCTTTTTTTTTGATCTCACACACTTTTATTTGTATTGTCCTCCACATTTACGTGCGGGCCGAGCTGTCCGGTACATGTGACAGTTATAGGGGATGGGCCTAACCAGAGAACAGTGTCAGAGGTCCTCATCGGCTTTTATTCATATAAATGAGAGTCCGCATAGCCCATCTGAGAGTCCGCATAGCCCACCTGAGAGTCCGCATAGCCCACCTGAGAGTCCGCATAGCCCACCTGAGAGTGCGCATAGCCCACCTGAGAGTCCGCATAGCCCATCTGAGAGTCCGCATAGCCCACCTGAGAGTCCGCATAGCCCACCTGAGAGTCCGCATAGCCCACCTGAGAGTCCGCATAGCCCACCTGAGAGTCCGCATAGCCCACCTGAGAGTCCGCATAGCCCACCTGAGAGTCCGCATAGCCCACCTGAGAGTCCGCATAGCCCACCTGAGAGTCCGCATAGCCCACCTGAGAGTCCGCATAGCCCACCTGAGAGTCCGCATAGCCCACCTGAGAGTCCGCATAGCCCACCTGAGAGTCCGCATAGCCCACCTGAGAGTCCGCATAGCCCACCTGAGAGTCCGCATAGCCCACCTGAGAGTCCGCATAGCCCACCTGAGAGTCCGCATAGCCCACCTGAGAGTCCGCATAGCCCACCTGAGAGTCCGCATAGCCCACCTGAGAGTCCGCATAGCCCACCTGAGAGTCCGCATAGCCCACCTGAGAGTCCGCATAGCCCACCTGAGAGTCCGCATAGCCCACCTGAGAGTCCGCATAGCCCACCTGAGAGTCCGCATAGCCCACCTGAGAGTCCGCATAGCCCACCTGAGAGTCCGCATAGCCCACCTGAGAGTCCGCATAGCCCACCTGAGAGTCCGCATAGCCCACCTGAGAGTCCGCATAGCCCACCTGAGAGTCCGCATAGCCCACCTGAGAGTCCGCATAGCCCACCTGAGAGTCCGCATAGCCCACCTGAGAGTCCGCATAGCCCACCTGAGAGTCCGCATAGCCCACCTGAGAGTCCGCATAGCCCACCTGAGAGTCCGCATAGCCCACCTGAGAGTCCGCATAGCCCACCTGAGAGTCCGCATAGCCCACCTGAGAGTCCGCATAGCCCACCTGAGAGTCCGCATAGCCCACCTGAGAGTCCGCATAGCCCACCTGAGAGTCCGCATAGCCCACCTGAGAGTCCGCATAGCCCACCTGAGAGTCCGCATAGCCCACCTGAGAGTCCGCATAGCCCACCTGAGAGTCCGCATAGCCCACCTGAGAGTCCGCATAGCCCACCTGAGAGTCCGCATAGCCCACCTGAGAGTCCGCATAGCCCACCTGAGAGTCCGCATAGCCCATCTGAGAGCTTGCATTACCCACCTGAGAGTCCGCATAGCCCACCTGAGAGTCCGCATAGCCCACCTGAGAGCCCGCATAGCCCACCTGAGAGTCAGCATAGCCCACCTGAGAGTCCGCATTACCCACCTGAGAGTCCGCATAGCCCACCTGAGAGACCTCATAGTCCACCTGAGAGTGCACATAGCCCACCTGAGAGTCCGCATAGCCCATCTGAGAGCTTGCATTACCCACCTGAGAGTCCGCAGAGCCCACCTGAGAGACCTCATAGTCCACCTGAGAGTGCACATAGCCCACCTGAGAGTCCGCATTACCCACCTGAGAGTCCGCAGAGCCCACCTGAGAGACCTCATAGTCCACCTGAGAGTGCACATAGCCCACCTGAGAGTCCGCATTACCCACCTGAGAGTCCGCAGAGCCCACCTGAGAGACCTCATAGTCCACCTGAGAGTGCACATAGCCCACCTGAGAGTCCGCATTACCCACCTGAGAGTCCGCAGAGCCCACCTGAGAGACCTCATAGTCCACCTGAGAGTGCACATAGCCCACCTGAGAGTCCGCATAGCCCACCTGAGAGTCTGCACAGCCCAACTGAGAACCGGCGCAGCCCACCTAAGAGCCCGCAATTCCACCTGAGAGTCCGCATAGCCCAAATAAGAACTCACATAGCCCAACTGAGATCCCACAGAGTCCACCGGAGAGCCTGGAGACATCAGGGCGCCACCCTGGAACAACACAGAGCTTCATATTATTTTGTATTGCTGTATCATGTATTGCTGGGATTTGTAGTCCTCCATAGCCGGTCTCCTTACTCCCTCCCCTGGCTGCCTCCCCTCTCCCTCTCCTCTATATTCTTAAATAAAGTGAAGTGAGAGGATTTCCCGCCCTCACAGTCACTTGAAACGTTTGGATTTTCCCATGTGGCTGGACAGGATGAATAGAGAAGGTGAATCTATCCAGCTGGGACACAGCAATAGGAACTGACAGAAGTCATGACTTTCCCCTCTGTATAAAAAACTAGAAAAGTTTTGGCTAGACTTACTTACTTTTTAAACCCCCCCTCCCATTGATTTTTTGGGGGGTCATGGGGGGGGATTGGGTGGCAGTTTCTGTAACTTCACCCTGCATAGGCATAATACCGGCTCACTCGATTGGATGCAAAACATGACATGTGTCAATATTGACCAAGGAGCCACTCTAGCATGCCTAAAGTGCACTTCAGCGTGCCGTAAGTGTCATTGGCGGCTTGATGAATGTCAAGGTAGCAATTGATTTTATCTCGGCAGCTTTATAGCAGTTGGTATAACAGCACAGGCATCCGAGCGCCAGAATAGAGACGCTTGTCACCGCCATGATCTCCCGCAATGGCGCTGACCTTGATGACTTTAACTACAATGTCGAGTCTTCAATGGACCGATTTGGCTGCACAGTGCGATGATCTCAGAGGGCCCTTGGGCCGAGGCCTGGGGCCAATATGTATATACAGTATATATACTTTATGTTATGTAATGTGTCAGTGTAGCACCTCCAGGTATTTACTCTCTCTTACAGAGATTACGGTACTCTTTCTGTTCTGGTCGAATGTTCTCCAATAGCTTTATTCATAAAGAACTGAATGAAAGTGGGGAAATACCATATTGTGGCCACTAGATGGCGATGAAGAGCAGTGCCAATAAATACATATTGGTAACCAGATACAATGTTACAATTCTAGAGACTGCTGGAGGGAATATACAGTAAATGTAACCATTGATACCACATTATGGCCACTAGATGGCGCTGATGATCATAGGAAATAAATACAGGTTAGGAGATACACTGTCACGATTCTAGAGGCACCTGGAGGGAATGGGCATATAAATGTAACCACTGATACTACAGGGATAGCAATGGTTACATTTATATGCTCATTCCCTCCAGCTATGGGCCTCTCTATGTCTCTATTCTCTCTGCCCTGATGAGTGGGTGTCAGTCTGGAGGAGTGGGCGATCCTAGGCAGGTTGTATTTGCATGCAGACCACCCACATGATGCAGGCAGGCTGATTGATTGCTGATTGATGCAGGCAGGCTTTCTGATTGATGCAGGCAGGCTGATTGATTGCTGATTGATGCAGGCAGTGTAATTGATTGCTGATTGATGCAGGAAGTCTGATTGGTTGCTGATTGATGCAGGCAGACTGATTGATTGCTGATTGATGCAGGCTGATTGATTGCTGATTGATGCAGGCAGTGTGATTGATTGCTGATTGATGCAGGCAGTCTGATCGGTTGCTGATTGATGCAGGCAGACTGATTGATTGCTGATTGATGCAGGCAGGCTGATTGATTGCTGATTGATGCAGGCAGGCTTTCTGATTGATGCAGGCAGGCTGATTGATTGCTGATTGATGCAGGCAGACTGATTGATGCAGGCAGACTGATTGATTGATGCAGGCAGACTGATTGATTGATGCAGGCAGTCTGATCGGTTGCTGATTGATGCAGGCAGTCTGATCGGTTGCTGATTGATGCAGGCAGTCTGATCGGTTGCTGATTGATGCAGGCAGGCTGATTGATTGCTGATTGATGCAGGCAGGCTGATTGATTGCTGATTGATGCAGGCAGGCTGATTGATTGCTGATTGATGCAGGCAGAGCAGTGCCAATAAATACATATTGGTAACCAGATACAATGTTACAATTCTAGAGACTGCTGGAGGGAATATACAGTAAATGTAACCATTGATACCACATTATGGCCACTAGATGGCGCTGATGATCATAGGAAGTAAATACAGGTTAGGAGATACACTGTCACGATTCTAGAGACACCTGGAGGGAATGGGCATATAAATGTAACCACTGATACTACAGGGATAGCAATGGTTACATTTATATGCTCATTCCCTCCAGCTATGGGCCTCTCTATGTCTCTATTCTCTCTGCCCTGATGAGTGGGTGTCAGTCTGGAGGAGTGGGCGATCCTAGGCAGGTTGTATTTGCATGCAGACCACCCACATGATGCAGGCAGGCTGATTGATTGCTGATTGATGCAGGCAGGCTGATTGATTGCTGATTGATGCAGGAAGTCTGATCGGTTGCTGATTGATGCAGGCAGTCTGATCGGTTGCTGATTGATGCAGGCAGACTGATTGATTGCTGATTGATGCAGGGAGGCTGATTGATTGCTGATTGATGCAGGCAGGCTTTCTGATTGATGCAGGCAGGCTGATTGATTGCTGATTGATGCAGGCAGACTGATTGATGCAGGCAGACTGATTGATTGATGCAGGCAGACTGATTGATTGATGCAGGCAGTCTGATCGGTTGCTGATTGATGCAGGCAGTCTGATCGGTTGCTGATTGATGCAGGCAGGCTGATTGATTGCTGATTGATGCAGGCAGGCTGCATTTGTGTGCAGAACGCCAACATGTGATGCTGAGCCTCCATGATTGCAAGAACTGAAACCCAATTAATCAAATGGGCGGGGCTAGGGAAAGTCATGCTGGGGAGGAAAGAGCTAGATGACGCTCTATCTGACTTGCTGCAGCATCTAATGCACATTGTGATAAGCTCTGAGTATGCAGTGATATCAGAGGAAGCCATGTCAGTCCAGGAGAGGAGCCGGTACCACTGTGCAAGACTGAAGGGAAGGCCGATTATGAGTTGATGATCCTTTAAATCTTTCCTTCCAGCGCCGTGCCCCGTGTTCTCTCCGCGCCTCAGGCAGCCGCCCGCCATGACCGCGTCCACGCCGGCCAAGCGGAATGCTAGCTCGGGGACAACACACTGATGTTTTTGTGCGCTTGGCCCCGGGGCCGCATTTGTTTTCCAGCAGTGTAGGTGTGACATGTGGCGGCGTTGCTCGTGCGGAATGCCAGGAATGCGGGCTTAGTGTAAAGATCCATTCTGTGTGACGCCGTTCGTTTTATCCCGCGCGGCCCGATCCCCAGACCCTCACCGCGTGTCCCGGCTTTGTGCTGCCGGAGATTAGATATTCCGCCCGGGGCCAGTGGAAGGAATTTTGTCAATGACACACCAGCCTGCGGCGTCATGAATGTGTGTTGGGTGTCAGAAATGACACTCTTCTAAAAGGTCAGTCCACCCGAAGCCTAAGGGAGGACCCGGAGGATATTAAAGCCGGACTCCGGACGTCCCTTTGGTACCGGTTCCTCTCCTGGACTGAGATGGCTTCCTCTGATGTCACTGCACACTGCGAGCTGCTCACAATGTGCATTAGAAGCTGCAGCAAGTCACATAGAGCCCGCCTCATTTCCTGGCTGGAGGACGTCCAGCATCATCTAGTTCTTTCCTCTCCAGCCTGGCTGCCCTTTGCCCCGCCCCTTTCATTCATTGAATTCCAGTTCATTCAGTCATGGAGGCTCAGCATCACATGTGGGTGTTACCTAGGGGCGGTCTGCATGCAAATGAAGCCTGTCTAGGAACTCCCACTCCTCCAGACTGACACCCACCGATCAACGCATTTTAACATTTGCATAACTCCTCCCAAGAGCCGGCCCACTGCTTGCATGAGGGCTGTTGAAAAGAGTAGGGAGGCAGGGTGCTGTGATGTTTTGAGGAAGGTATGTACAGCACCCTACTAGCTCCTCCTCCCAGCTCTGACCAGCCTGCATTGCATAAAGAAGGACAGAGACCCAGTGATGACATCACTGGCTCTAGAATGGAGTACGCAATGAAAACAAAATGATCTGCCACAGGATTTCTGATCCTGTCCAGCCCCCTTTGTGATTCATAAACCATGCCGGACAGAACGGCTAGGATGGTGACACCACTTTCTCTATAAGAGATGACGAATGTAGCGGTGTCACATTCGCACCACCTCCCCCAGACTGGACTGTGAAGTAGCCACCCACATGTGCATAAATCTCTTTCTGATTGGCTCCTAATACCGCCCCTCCCTCTCTCATGCTGGCCACAGACCTTATAACAAGCGCAGGACTTTTGTCTTGCGATGGTTGTACGGTAATTAAAAAAACGGCAGGCTTCTGATGACCACAATGCTGAACGGGCAGTATGCGCTTGCGCACACCGGCACCTGCGGCATTTATCTTACGAACATGCTACGCATGTAAGTTTTGGGTTTTGAAGAAATAACAAAATGAAGCGCTGAAAGAATTTTCGGAACAAATAGCCAAAACGTTCAAATTAGCCGAAAATTAACACGAGGCCCTCTGGAGCGCCGCTAATTGACGGTTAATTAGGGGAACCTTCGTACTCCGGCCTGTCAGCAGCTCGGTGAGCGGCGTCGGGCGCCCTCGGTCACATCGCCATGGCGACGGCTCGCTGTGTTTACGGAATCTTCCCTCGATAAACAGGCCGACATATTGTCCAACCCACTTGTTTCCAAATCCGGAGGATTATGTCAACACGGCTGACTTGGAAAACACAACGGGACACAATAATGAACCGATAAGTTATAAAAAAAATAAAAACAATGGATGGAAATAGAACGCAGACATGAGGCAAACAAAGTGGCGCGGCGCAGTCTGCCGCCATCCGCCCAACTCGGGGCATCTTTTCCACTCTGTGTGGTTTTATCATTTTTTTTTATAAGGAAAAAAAATCTATTACTAAACTTTTTATTACATTAAATTCCAAGTAGATGTACATATAAATATATATACTGTACATTATATCTAAGCAGTGCTGCTCAACCTTTTTTTCAGTCAGGGCACCCTTTAAAAGTATGCAACATCTTAAGACACCCTAGTCTAGCATGTAAAAAAATATAAATGTAAAAATAAAATATATTAAATATATACACTATATTGCCAAACGTATTGGGAGTGACGCCTAACAATGAACTTCTCAGCATCACATGTAAATGTCATTAGCATGTTGAGGGGGGGGGGAGATTTAGAGAAGGCAAAATACACTATGTTACCAAAATAATGGGACGCCGGCCTTTACACGCACATGAACTTTAATGGCATCCCAGTCTTAGTCCGTAGGGTTCAATATTGAGTTGGCTCCGCCCTTTGCCGCTATAACAGCTTCAACTCTTCTGGGAAATACTTTTATAGCTACAAAGGATAAAAATCCACTTTGTGTGCACCAAATGCTTTCGTTAATCCAGATATTAACATAAAAAAGTAGCAGTGATGTCATCACTGTATTGTACATAGCCTGTGCAGAGAGCAGAGGAAGGGGCGGAGACAAGACCAGTCACCCTGCACAAGGAGAGAGCAGCAGTGAGCGGTCTTTATTACAGCAGGGGGGCAGAGACAAGACTAGTCACCCTGTACAAGGAGAGAGAGCAGCAGTGAGTGGCCTTTATTACAAGAGGGGCGGAGACAAGACCAGTCACCCTGTACAAAGAGAGAGAGCAGCAGTGACCGGTCTTTATTACAGCAGGGGGGCGGAGACAAGACTAGTCACCCTGCGCAAAGCAAGAGAGCAGCAGTGACCGGTCTTTATTACAGCAGGAGGGGGCGGAGACAAGACCAGTCACCCTGCACAAGGAGAGAGAGCAGCAGTGACCGGTCTTTATAACAAGAGGGGGAGGAGACAAGAGCAGTCACCCTGCACAAGCAGTGAGCAGTCTTTATTACAGGACGTCTCACACTGGATTACTGCACAGATCTGGAAGAAATACACAAAGCTCACCAAGACTCAAGGATGAGTACACATGACTGAGGCCTCTGTGTCAGGCCTATAGCTGTGCAATCAGTAGACCTCCAACTCCCTGCTAATTGGATCACTGCTTCCCCACAGATAGCAAGGGTCCTTCTTTGCAGCATGCTGGCAGGGGACAGTCTTTTCTACTCAGACCACGGCTGAAAAAAACCTGGTCCATGTGAATGTGGTGGGGGGCTAGGGTTGCCACCTGTCCAGGATTCACCCGGACAGTCCGGGTTTTGAATGCGGTGTCCGGGTTTCATGGCAGGACACAAGATGTCAGGCAGACGGGGGCTAACAAAATTAAGACAGGGGCTACTGGCCCCGCACTGAAAATAGTCTCAACTGTGATATTTACATACGAATGGGCGGCACTATCTACAAATGAATAAGCTACGACTTATTTTCCCCCAAAAATGTAAGCGCGGTCGCAAGAGTGTTCGGGTTTCGCTTCAAGAAAAGGTGGCAAGCGTATGGGGGGCTTTTCACCAGAAGCTCCTGAGAAGGGGAAGGGGAGGTGACTGTGAACACGTTGGCACCGTATGACTATGGCACATAATAGCTGCACACACGAATCCCTCTACACGACACGTGTTTTGGGAACAAAAAGGATTTTCAGCAAATCAAACGCTGTTTTGAATGACAAGTCAGATCAGTTTGTGTCAATGAATGACAAGCACAGCCTAGATTTAGCATTTTATTTTACTATGCCACAATAACATGTTGCAGGGTTTTTTTTCCTTCGAGGGGACGTGT
The DNA here is from genome assembly GCF_000935625.1 of Nanorana parkeri. Classification (NCBI taxonomy): domain Eukaryota; kingdom Metazoa; phylum Chordata; class Amphibia; order Anura; family Dicroglossidae; genus Nanorana; species Nanorana parkeri. The sequence goes on from NW_017306831.1 coordinate 742,162, forward strand.
TGACACAATGTATCCATCCAGTAAGCGGTGCCAGCCTGTGGCCCCCCTCCCCCGGCTCTCGTCTCCATCCTATAGAGGATGATGTCGCTGGGTGCCAGGATGGGCACAGATTGCACACCCACCTCCACACCTACACAGAGGCAGTACGCTGAGTAACATGCTATGTGCCATCTTCATGCAGCTGGTTCCTCACCAGCTCCAGGCAGGCAGCTCAGCTCGGCGCACTCACTCAGGAATTTCTGTGTGGGTTCCACTCTCCATGAAAATGTAAAAAAGAAGGGGAAAAAAAAAAGTGCATTTTTAAAACTCCTACTGCTAAAAAACCCCCAAACCTGGTATTCTTCTTCTTCTGGAGACGGCGAGGCTGGCGTAGAAGTCGTTCCTGCGGAGGGCACCGAGTTATGGAGCTTCGGATTTAAAAAGTCAATCGTTCCCGGTGAAAAAATAAAATCAATTTTTTTTTATTTTTTAGGGGGTTAGTTTACCTAAAAATGACATTTAATTTTTTCTTGGTAGACGCTGAATATATAACCCCCACCCCCCCCCGGGGTTTTTATGAGGAGGAAATCATGAGGTGGGAACACTGAAAATGCCAAAGTGGGCGAGAACAGAAGCAGGACCTATGGCATGGAGATCGCGCTGCTGGAATCCTCAACGGATATAGGAAGCCAGGGGTTGACTCAGGCTACTAGACTCCTCCCATATCGAAAATGTAATCTATGATGTCATCATTGACTGGTTACTTAATAGATACAGAATAAAGGATGAAGCCCCGCTGTGCGTATAAAATATATATATTTTTTTTAGCTCACCAAGGAAAAGCCGACTCATTTCAGGAGTTGCAAAGTTCCTCCTTCGTCAAAGCCGTGCACATATACAAGCATACGTATGGTCGTTGTCTTTTCTAAAATGATCTTGTGTACACGTATGAGATGACATTGGTTTTATATGTTCAGAGCCCTGAAGAAGGAGGGTCATTACAACCCCTGGAACGCGTTGGCTTTTCCTTGGTGATCTCAAACATAAATACAATTCTGGACTTTCAATACAAGGAGTGTTTCTTCTATCACTTATTCTATATTCATGTCTTCCTATGGACCATCTACATACGTTCTGGGACAAACAGAGCTGCCAATGGGCTCCAATATAGACATTCATAGTCTTCTGAGCGCTCTAGCCAAAGCTTCCCTGGGTGGTAGAAGGGCTTGCATTTTACAGGGGGTGGGGCTTGCTTTTGACTTGGAGAGAGGTCAATGCTCCATTTACAACAGGGGTGAGCAACTCCTGCCCTCAGTGAGCGGTAGAAGGGCTGGTATTTGACAGGGGGTGGGGCTTGCTTTCGACTTGGAGAGAAGTCAATGCTCCATCTACAACTGGTGTGGTCAACTCCGGCCCTCAGTGGGCGGTAGAAGGGCTGGCATTTGACAGGGGGTGGGGCTTGCTTTCGACTTGGAGAGAAGTCAATGCTCCATCTACAACTGGTGTGGTCAACTCCGGCCCTCAGTAGGCGGTAGAAGGGCTGGCATTTGACAGGGGGTGGGACTGGTCTTCGACTTGGAGAAAAGTCAATGCTCCATCTACAAAAGGGGTGGGGGCGACTCCGGCCCTCAGTAGGCAGTAAAAGGGCTGGCATTTGACAGGGGGCGGGGCTTCTTTTCGACTTGGAGAGAAGTCAATGCTCCATCTGCAACCGGGATGGGCAAATTCAGCCCTCAGTGAGTGGTAGAAGGGCTTGCATTTGACGGGGGGCGGGGCTTTTCCTCGACTTGGAGAGAAGTCAATGCTCCATTTACAACAGGGGTGGGCAATTCGGGCCCTCAGTGGGTGGTAGGAGGGCTGGCATTTGACAGGGGGTGGGGCTTGCTTTCTGCTTGAAGAGAAGTCAGTGCTCCATCTACAACAGGGGTGGGCAAATCTGGACCTCCAGCTGTTTTGGAACTACAACACTCATGAGGCACTGCAAGACTCTATCAGGCACAGGCATGAATCTCAGAGGCATGTTGGGATTTGTAGGTAAAGCACAGCTGGAGGGCCAGAGTTGCCCACCCCTAATCTACAACCTGGGCCTGGTGGGCTACACAGGGGCACAGAAATTGAGTTGAAGACACATGAACTTAGTCACTATGTAAAGGAGCGGATCAAGTAATAAGAACTTTTTCCTGGGACTCTGAACAATCTCACTCAGGAAATCTAAAACATGACAAAAGTTTATCCATAATCTACATAAAACATTATTAGATATTTATCTAAAATAGAATAAAATCCAATATTGGATACATAATGTATACTGTATATAAATAAGTGAGCACCCAACAACATCAGCTTAGACATTCTACCATTTTCATGAACTCACCGACGCGTTTCACAGACTAAGTCCCGCCTCTTCAGGTCTCAGTTGAAATGTATGTGTTAGAAAAGGAACTTGTTGAAGCCACAAAGTTCTTCCGTGTCACCTTAGTTCAAAGAACAGGTTCACTTTAAAGCAGGGGCGTAACTACAGATCATGGGGCCCCATAGCAAAATTTGAATAGGGCCCCATGGCAAACCCTTTAAAATCGAAATCAAGGACAGGTAGCAGGAGGGCTGTCTGCATAGTCTCTTCCTGTAGATCGGATATCAACTCTTGATTGGAAATGCCATAAGGGGTACGGGGTCAACAGCAACTTCAGCAATCCTTCATTGGCCCCCTTCCACCCCCAGGCCCCATAGCAGCTGCATGGGCTGCTATGGCTATTGTTACGCCCCTGGTTTAAAGGGATCTCGTAGTCGCTAGAAGTAAAAATGACACCAGTCCCCCCGAAATGATTAATCTGATGATTTGATTTTTTGTTGTCCCAGATCACCCCCGATCGATATTTTATGACTGGATTTCTGAGGCTGCACATAGTTTGGGTAAGTTTAAAGGACTTTCCTTTTAAAACAATGTTTCCCTTTCTAATGTTCGAGAGCTGATATGATCCTAAAATAAAACCTGTTATCAAATGTATTTATAAATGGGGAAGCTGCTTGTATATTGGGTCTCCCCCCCTGGTACCTTTATAAATATAACTGATATACAAACCAGGCTTTTATAATAATGATAGGCTTTTTAAAACCCAACAACCCACCACCCCAAAGCACCCCCATTCATGTCTGGTGGGAGGGGCCGGCAGGGTGCTGTACATAGCTTCCTGATACCATCACAGCGCCCTGCCTCAGTACTATTCTGAAGAGCCCTCAGCCCTGATGCAAGCCATGGTGGAGTGCTTGGGAGGAGTTATGCAAATATTAAAATGCTTTGATGGACGGGTGTCAGTCTGGAGGAGTGGGGGTTCCTAAGCAGGATGCATTTGCATGCAGACCACCCTAAGTACCGCCCACTTGTGATGCTGAGGCCCTATGATTGAAATAACTCAAATCCAATGCGGCAGTATGCCTGGTGCAAGCAGTGGGCAGACTCTTGGGAGGAGTTATGCAAATGTTAAAATGCCTTGCTGGATGGGTGTCAGTCTGGAGGAGTGGGGGCTCCTGAGCACGATGCATTGCATGCAGACCACCCTAAGTACCGCCCACATGTGATGCTGAGGCTCCACGATTGAAAGAACTGAAATATGCCTCAGTACTCCTCTCAAGAGCCCTCAGCCCTGATGCAAGCTGTGGGCCGCCTCTTGGGAGAAGTTATGCAAATATGAAAGTAACACCTACATGTGATGCTGAGGCTCAATGATTGAAAGAACTGAAATCCGATGTGGCAGTACCCCTGGTGCACGCAGTGGGCGGGCTCTTGGGAGGAGTTATGCAAATGTTAAAAATGCCTTGATGGGCGGGTGCCAGTCTGGAGGAGTGGGGGCTCCTAAGCAGGATGCAGTTGCATGCAAACCGCACTAAGTGCCACCCACATGTGATGCTGAGCGTCCATGATTGAAAGAAATGAAATAAGCCTCAGTATTCCTCTCAAGAGCCCTCGGCCCTGATGCCAGCAGTGGGCGGGCTCTTGGGAGAAGTTATGCAAATATCAAAATGCCATGATGGGTGTGTGTCATTCTGGAGGAGTGGCCGTTCCTAAGCAGGCTGTATTTGCACTTAGACCACCCACATGTGATGCTGAGGCCCCATGATTGAAATAACTGAAATGCCTCAGCATGCCTGATGTAAGCAGTGGGCGGGCTCTTGGGAGGAGTTATGCAAATGTTTAAATGCCTTAATGTCTGGAGGAGATGAGCGGTCTGCGGGGGAATCTGTACATTATTGTTACATATACTTTGTTACATCTCATACATTTTTTTTTCCGGGACTGTAACTTTTCTGCGTCTATAATGGCCTATAATTGCCTTCCCGTAATCACAGGAGAAAGCAGCGCACCGCCCACCCGCCGTTCGCAGCCCCAAATATACCCGTTTATCTCTGCACAGTAGCTATTACTTCCAGAAATAAAATATTAGCAGAGGATGAGACAGCTCGGGGTAATCGACTCTAATAATTACTATCTATTGTTAGAAGAGCTGGCGGGTTCCTGCTGAGCTTTTGTTGTCGGCAGTGTTCAGAGACAACGTGACGGCTGCGAGTGCGCTACAGAAGCCCCGGTCTGTCCACTGGGTTGGGTTAAAGGGGAGCTCCAGGCAAAAAAAAAAAAAGAATGTGGAAAGGTGAACGTGCACAGTGAAGTGACTGATAAACGATTGGTAGTTGTGCTCAGCTAGTCATGTGATCCATACCTCCCTGCCAGACAGCATAGCCAGGTCTGTGAGCGGCGCTGCAGTGAAGGTGGACCTATGCCCAAATAAAGCCTTGATGGGGTGAGTGAAGACTGAAACATAAGCTTGTGGCAGCTTTTTGATATCTTGTTTTAGAGACATCACCTTGGCAAAGCAGTACATAGGTGACGTCCCCGCAGTGAAGTGGGCGTGGCTTAACCTGAATCGATGCACTTAAATAGGTGTGGCTTCATTAGAATGGTAGGCAGATTTTTCCTGTTATGATGTTTCTTTTTTACCATTTGCTCAATGCAAGAGCCTGCACACGTGACAAGAGACTGTTGGGGCCCTTTCGCAGTGATGCGCCGCATTAACGTGCGCATGTTCACGCATATCATGCCGCACATTTATATGTGTCTTGTTAAACAGCCCACTCAATTGAATGCGTTGCCCATTGCACCTAAACAGAAGCATTTTCGGCAGTGCTGCACTGCAACTGTGCATTAGGGGTGCCATTCGGAATGCATGGCGCTGCATCGCTCCGACGCAGTGCAGCTTGTTCTGGCCACCTCTGGACATCTAAATCCAGCAAGAACACTGCAGAGGAAAAAGGGCTGCAGGGGATACCAAGAGGAGTCAGAAGAAGCTTTGCAGTTCTGGCAGCCAGATTAGATATGGCGCCAAGGGGTGGAGCTTCTACACAAGGACGTCATAAGTCACATGTGCCTGGGGCAGAGGCGTTACTAGAAAGTTCAGCGCTACAAAGCGTCCCCCCCAGGAGGGAGCTGCATGCTGGGAGCTGTAGTCCCAGGAGGCAATGTGGGTGACTTGGCAGCTACCGGCAACCACGGTAGTTCCGCCAGTGGTCTGGGGTCACATGATCTCTAACTATGCTCCTGTTCTCAGTCTGCAAACTAGTCCCAGGGAAGGGAAGCTGAGCCTTTTAAGCAGGGGCATCTCGAGGCCGGTCGCCAGACTCGGTGACAGTCCACCGTGTCGTCATCGCGGAGGCGCGATGACATCATCGCGCATGCGCTGCCATCTGCTTGACGCCTGTCGGCGGCCATCTTGGTGATGGACGCCAGCAGAGAGAGGAGGGTCGTTTAATATGACCTGTTATAAAACATTGATTGGTGCAGTCTGGTTACCATGGACAACAAAATTCCGGCGCCTAAAGCAGAACTCAAGCCAAAAATAACAAGATAAAAAAGAATAGCCCATTAAATGATAAAAAAAAGCAGCCATTGCGCAATATTCAGTGTAAAGCTTTCAACCCCCTCCGCAGTACTTCTTTTTCGCCACTAAATGTCCTCAAGTCAGATGGCCGGCATCATTCAACCCACTTCCTCTGAGGTCAAGGTCGTACTGAACCTGCCCCCAAGCCTGTGAAAGGAGAGGCAGCACGGTGATGCGCTGATCTCTCCGTCACACTGCTTCCTCCTCCTATCAGCATGCTCCTTGTAATCACATGAACTAATTGGATTTCTGTGCTGCTTTTTCCATTTACGGTCTGAGCTCTGCTATACAAGGGCTTTAAAAGGCTGGTACCAACTCAAATTCTGGCGCTTACATTACTTAAAATACAGTTAATGATGTATTAATGACTCCATAGCTGGGCAAAGTTATCTGCAGAAGCACTTTCATCTGCATTTGTTCACATATGACATTTAAGCAGATGAGTTGCCCAGAACAGCTTTATATAAAAGGTAAAACCATCGGAAAGAACTCCAATGAAAGGCAAAATGTCAATAAATCGCCCCATAAACTTTCCATAGTATCTACAAAGCCAGCACAGAAGATACAGCCCTGGAAACAAAGCCCGGAGCAGATACAGCGAGCGCGGATGAATGTGATTCCACAATGGAAGGCCTATGCAGGGCGTAGTCACACACACACAGCGCCATTGTTCGGGGACATGTTTGGTCTTCTTGTCCCGCTCGGAAAGACAAGTATATTTTATATTTCAACATAAAGAACATTGTTTCTTTGTCAATGAAAACGGGGCCTGCTTGTGGTCACTGTGTTAGCGTTGTGGGATGTGCTGATGAAAGAAAGTAGTTTTATCATTGATGGCTCTGCGGAGAGTCCCGGGAGGGGGGGAGGAGGGGGCCTTGGGGGCAATATTCAAAGTCAAGTATTTCTCTATCTATATTGTTTCCATTGTTGCTGCTTGAAACAGGAACGAGTCATCCCTCAACCACTGTGTACTGAGGAACTGAAACAGCAACTTTTGTTGGGTTCTGTGGCTCCTTTTCATGTCTATCCCCGTGTCTTTATTTCCTCCGCTTCTTTCCCCAAAAATATTGCAACTGTGAGCACCGAGCCGTGTTTTCCCCTCTTCTCCTTTTGTTACGTTTTCCCTCTGCCCAGCCACACACATCTCCATGCTCTCCTCCTCTCCTGTCCTCTGTCCCTCTACCCATCCTCTCCCCTCTCCTGTCCTCTGTCCCTCTACCCTTCCTCTCCTCCTCTCCTCTCCTGTCCTCTGTCCCTCTCTCCTCTCCTTTGTCTCTCTCTCTCCGTCCTCTCCTGTCCTCTGTCCCTCTCTCCTTTCTCTCCTCCTCTCCTGTCCTCTGTCCCTCTACCCTTCCTCTCCTCCTCTTCTGTCCTCTGTCCCTCTCTCCTCTCCTTTGTCTCTCTCTCTCCTCCTCTCCTGTCCTCTGTCCCTCTCGCCTTCCTCTCCTGTCCTCTGTCCCTCTCTCCTCTCCTTTGTCTCTCTCTCTCCGTCCTCTCCTGTCCTCTGTCCCTCTCTCCTGTCCTCTTTCCCTCTCTCCTTTCTCTCCTCCTCTCCTGTCCTCTGTCCCTCTCTCCTTTCTCTCCTCCTCTCCTGTCCTCTTTCCCTCTCGCCTTCCTCTCCTCCTGTCCTCTGTCCCTCTCTTCTCTCCTCTGTCTCTCTATCTCTCCTTCCTCTCCTGTCCTCTGTCTCTCTCGCTTTCCTCTCCTCCTCTCCGGTCCTCTGTCCTCCTCACAACCCCTCTTTTTCTGCCGGTCTTTATCCTTGTATCTCTTATCAGTGCATGTTAGCTTACTACAATCCCCCGTGTCCCAAGGTCACCAGTCACCTCCAATATAAGATGACAATTGCAGAACAAAAGCTTAAATCTAATTTGTAGCTCATTGGCAACAAAGTCTTTGTTTTTGTTTTTAATTAACCACATTTACTGGTAAGTAGGATAATTTTTTCTTGTTTTCAGTCTCTCTCAACTATTGTTTCTTTCTTTCTTTGTTTCTTTCTTTGTTTCTTTCTTTCTTTCTTTCTTTCTTTCTTTCTTTCTTTCTTTCTTTCCTTTTCCATTCCTTTTATCTCTTTCTTTTGTTTTTCTTCACTATCACTTATGTTTTCTCTCTCCATTCCCTCTCTTTCTCCCTTTCCTTTTTCTTCTCCCTCTCCCATTTGTTCTCTCGCCCGTTCTCTCTCTCTCTCACTCTTTTCATACTCTCTTCCCTTTGCTTTCTCTTCCCATCCCCACCCCAGTGATTCACTTGATCTTTATCACCCTCCACTTCCCCTTCCAGCCTCTCTTCTCATTTCATTTCTCTCTACGTTCCTCTCCCACCCATTCTCTTTTATCTCTCTATCTTTTTCTTCCCCATCCCTCTCTTCCTCTCTCCATCATTTCCGTGATCACTAATTCTCTCTCCATCACACTTCACTCTCTCTTTAAAAGTCTCTTTCTTTCTATCTCTCTCCGTCTCTCTTTCTTTCTATTTCATAGTTTTCATTCGGGTTTTTCACAAACGTAGCTCCGTATACATAGCTACGGGACCATGCATTATACATATCACTGAGCATACAGGTGATCAACATATACAACATATGTCTCTCTTTCGCTCTCTCTCCCCCCTTCTCTCTATCTCTGTCTTCCCCCATCCCTTCCTCCTTCTCTCCCTCATTCCCTTAATCTTTAATCCACTCTCCATCACACTCCACCAGCAGCAGCACCAGAGTGAGTGTCACTCGGTACGGCCGCCACGCATGTGTTATGTTGTCCTTGTCGTGACGTCATCATGGGTTTGTGGTGATGTACTTCACTGCTGGCGGCCTTTATGGTGATTGACGCCGGCAAAGAGTGGAGGGGATATTGACCAGGCGGGATCAGGTATGCCGCCGGATCCCCCCTCTCTCTTGTGCTGCTGTCTGGCTCTTGGTCCATGACCAAATGCCTGACTTTTAAGAGGGCGTGACACCAAAATAATTGTCAGTCATTTTGGTGTCACCACCTCTGATGGTGTCACCTGATGCGGACCACACTCCCCGCTCCCCCTTGTGACACCACTGCACTCCACTCCCTCTGTTAGCCTTTCTCTCTCTCTATCTGCCCCCTATTTTTTGCTCTCTCTCCCCCTTCTCTCTCTCCATCTCTCTCTTCCGCATCCCTTCCTCCCTCTCTCCTTGATCTCTAATTCTAACTCTCCCTCTCTCATCATCACATTCCCCCTTCCAGCATCTCTTCTCTTTTCATCTCTCTCTCTCTTCTCCCTCTCTAATTTTTATCCTCTCTCTCTCTCTCTCTCTCTCGCCATCATTCCATTGCTCTCCATCACACTCCACTCCCTCTTTCAATCCCTCTCCCTTGCTGGCTCCGTTTTACAGGAAAATCATCCCGTTTCAACCTTTAGATTCAGCGTAGAAGAGCCCTTTTGTTTGATACATAAATGGAAGTTCGTGCCCGGAATTATTTTATGAGTTACATTTTTTGCCTGCTATTACTCGGCGTCGTATGTCTCCAATCTGTTTATTCCCTGTTTATTTTCCTTTTGATTGACTTCATCTGCATAATACAGCAGAATATAACAACACCATACTGCCGCCCGACTTTAATGATCTCTCGACCAGAATGCCGGCACAGGAGGCGGTGGTGGAAGGTTTTTTATTTGGAAGTGGCTTTGTTCTGCGGCACGTCGGATTCACAGACAAGTTCACCTGGGCCCGGATCAGAAGAGAGCAATGTGACTACTGATGGCCTATAGAGAGAGCAGCCGGGGTGAGAGATAATTGCGTACTATTAGCTCACCTTCCCCAGGAGACACTTTTCTTTGTATCGTACAAAGAAATAAAATACCGGCTGTAAATATTAGAGATGAGCGCAGTGAATTCCATGAAATTGTAAAGAAGGAGGAACCTCGATTTTGCTCGTTGAGCTGCTGAGGCAAAATTTGTTTGAACAAAAAAGAAATCTACATTTGCATTTTTTGCAAGGTAACTAACATGCATCGCTTTAAGGCAGTCCATTGATGTAAGTGGGCTGTCAAAGCACACTAGCATGCCGAAAATCAGACATGAAACATTTTTGGCACTACTGTCCTTTGCGGTGTGTTGCAATGCACGTGCGATGCCTTAGTGCATTGGAGTGCCATTCAAAATAATGTGCATTACTACGACACACTATTGGGAACACAGTATGGGCTACAAACACGTAGACCCTCAAGTAGACCCTCAAGTAGACCCTCACGTAGACCCTCAAGTAGACCTTCAAGTAGACCTTCAAGTAGACCTTCAAGTAGACCTTCAAGTAGACCCTCACGTAGACCCTTAAGTAGACCTTCAAGTAGAACCTCAAGTAGAACCTCAAGTAGAGACCCTCAAGTAGACCCTCAAATAGAAACCCCCAAGTAGAGACCCCCAAGTAGACCCTCAAGTAGGAACGTAGTAAATAACAGGTTATGCCCACCAGGTCCAACGCTTAGGTCCCAATGTAATATTATTGAGGCGTACAGCAGGGATGGTTTGTTGAAGTTGACCTTTGGTTATTTATGGGAGGACACAACCAAGTTTTGGATTTCCAGTTATTTGAGGGTCCAGTGCTACAGGTGTGTTGGCATGGAAGACATTACGGAGGAATATTAGAAAGAAAAAGAGGTTGCGACAGGAAAAAGGAGATGTCTCAGCACCAGGAAGAGAAGCACAAGAAGCCAAGGAATCCAAGAAAGGGAAGGACAAGGAATGTTGGGTATTCAGGTCAGAGAAGAACAAGAAGCCAAGGAATCCAAGAAAGAGAAGGACAAGGAGTGCCAATTAACATGGAGCCAGCTTCCTGGCCAATAAGGAACCTGGGAGGGGAGCCAAGGAGCCTAAAGATACCTATGTTCCTCGGCTCCATCTAGTTGCCATAATGGACTGTGAATGTCATTCCCGCAGCTGCTCGCTGTGCAAACGCTTTATAAATCAACCCTATGGGGAAACTACAAGTCCCGACATGCATCTGCCTCTGGGAGTCATGCTTGTGGCTGTCAGAGTATTGCAATGCCGAATGGGGGTTGTAGTTGCACCACAGCTGGAGGGCCAGAGTTTACCTACCTCTGCCATACAGTATTGTGCCGCACTTGTGACTGGCCAAAAATATTGATCAGTAATAAATGTAAATGACTTATTATAACCAATAGTGTAATTGATCTGTATTACGGCTAACTTTCAATACATTTGCAGATGCTTGTTTGAGCAATTAGGAGTGATAGACAATATCCGGCTACAACTGAGCGATGTGGCACATTCAAAAAGCTCTCTAAACCTTTCAAATGGAGGGTCTCTTGGTTTGCATTTCAATCAGCTTAGTTGCATCCAATGATCAATTGAATGATATTGATTAGAAGGATACGTAGATAGGCAACATTAGTCCATCCAAGGATGGTATGCAAACTGCAGTCTAGGAAGACCAGTGATCCTACCAAGATGGTCTTGGTTCAGGCACTTCCTGAAAAAGGGTGACACTTTTGACCTGTTTCCCAATTGTGCTATAGAGTTGTCACCTTATCACATGTACTCTCATTAGCGACCACAAGTGCCTGGGTTGACCCCTAGTGCGCAGGCATGGTCCACTGCTGTCACCATCAGAAAGCCCACCCGGGTAGCCATTGCTGGACCACACGTAGGCTTCGAAGAGGCTGCAGGAGATCAGCAACCCTTAGATGTAACAAGGGATATTTTAGGGTTCACATATGTACATTAATGTTCAAGTTTCCACCTCGTTATTACGCGTAGAGGTAAGGAAGGTGTTAAACTGTAAGAAAACAAGTGTGAGACCTTCTCTTCTAAGCAGATGACAGCCTGGTCCTCCTCCTCCTCCTCGCTGCCGCCGCTCCTCCTGCGAGTGGAAGTGACTCAAGTGTTGGCTTGATCTGCACAGTGCCATCAAAACAACTCTTGTGCGCCGTCACTCCCGGCTCAATGGCGGCTGTGAAGTCACAAAACAACGGGCGCTATTGTGCCTTTATCGCTTGGCCGCTGGCCAGGAGATGGACGGCCAAGATGGCCGGGCCTCTTCTGTTTCCCAGCACGAGATGGCACAGCTGCTCCCACCGTCCCCCCTTTTTTCAGATCTGACTTTAAATATCGCGACGCCTTCCGGGGGAGCGGCCGAAGTTCTGAAATGATTCTCTGCTCCCGAACTTGCCAAATATGTAACTCATTTCCAGGCAGATTCCCTTACAATGAAGCAGACCCCTTAGATGTATTTTTAAATGCCTCTAGTCTGGGCCGGATTTCTCACAAGACCAACCAAGGCCTGGCCTTGGGGCAGCAGGGGTGTGGAACTCCTATCTCCCGATATGCAGTTCCGGGCGCCGGGCGGGTAGTTGATTTATACATTTTTCGGGGAAGCCGCCGCTTGTTTTGTAAAAGTGATCTCAGCGATGTCGACGAGATCACTTGCATGCAGCCTGCAGGTCTGCCATTCTCCATGGTGGGGGTTTGGCAGGTAGGCGTGTGCATTGAGGAACCTGGCCTTGGGGCAGCAGAGCGAGTAAATCCGGCCCTGCCTCTAGTACCGGATTGTGACTTGGTATCTTAGTGTTCCGAACAGTAGAACACTAGGAGCCAATCAGGTGTTCTGCTGTGCACATGTGCTGGACAGAAAGCTAAGTTAGCAGGGGGATGACTTTTCGGTCTGCTGCTGCTCATTTACAACATGAACAGCAGCAGACTGAAACGTCACACCTCTGCTCATGTGCACAGCAGCAGTCACAGGCTGGGGGAGGGGAGGTGACCAAGCTGTATTGCTTAACATAGTAATAGAGAAAGGTGAGGTCAGTGCCCTGGTTTGGCAGAGCTGTGTATATCTCAGCTCTAAAGGGACAGAAATACAAACCGTTTGGCTGGTGAAACTTTTCCCATATGTCTATTTCGATTTTTTTCTCTATTCTTACTGTCCCTGGCTCCACCCCTTTTATTCATTGGGTTTCAGTTCTGTTAATCATGGGGTCAGCATCCCATGTGGGTGTTACCTAGGGTGGTCTGTATGCAAATACCTAGAAACACCCAGTCTTCCAGATTGACACCCATCCAGGCATTTTGATATTTGCATAACTCCTCCCAAGAGCCAGCCCACTGCTTGGGCTCTTATCAAGAGTACTGAAGCAGGGTGCCTCTATGTTTTTGGGAAGCTATGTACAGCACCCTGCTGGCCCCTCCCACCAGCTATGATGTGCCTGCAGGGCCGGTGCTAGACTATTTTGCGCCCTAGGCAAGACCAGCTATTTATAAGACCAGCAATTTGAAATAGACGGGGGGTTGTGAGCCCTAGGCAGCAGTGAGCCCTAGGCGGCTGCTTAGTTTGCCTAGTGGCAGCACCGGCCCTGTGTGCCTGGATTGCATAGAGCAGCTCAGAGACCCAGTGATGACTGGGTCTAAAAAAAGGTATGTAATGAAAATAGGATGAGGGTGAGGGTGAGGGTGAGGGTGAGGGTGAGGGTGAGGGTGGGGGTGGAGAAAGGAACCAGACAAGGCAAAATATAAGCAAAGTGAACTTCAACTTTAATCCTTTACTTCTAGATGGCTGAATTGGGTCAATTGTTGAGTCATCAGGATAATTCCCTGTAGAACCCTCTGATCTGTGAACAATCACACAGCTCAAGCAGGCAATTATGATTCATGAATTGAATGGCGTACATCTAGGACTTTAAAGCAGAACTCCGGCAGATATAAAATATACAAATGAATGCAGCTCTGTGATCATTCATGTGTTTTGTTCTAACACAAGCAGTGTGAGTACCCAAATTTAACTTGGTATTGGCATCTTGCAAACCACTGACATGCAGAACCCAGAGAAGGGAGGGAGAAGCAGCACATGAGTTAATCATGTGTGTTGGATTGCAAAGCACATGCTGATAAGAGGTGAGAGCAGAGTGACAGAGAGATGGGTTCGTCAGTCTGCTGCTTTTCCTTACCCTATCCTGTCACAGGGTTGGGGTTTTATGGAAACTTGTAAGTGATACTGAATAAGGAGCATGTGACTGCAGGCACCAGTGCTGTTACCAGGAGGGGGGAGAGTCCTCAGCCCTGGGTAAGCTCCAAACAGAGTGACTTGGAGCTTATAGAGCTTGGGCAAAGAGAGTGGCAGGGGAGGAAAGGAAAGGTAGCTACAGCCAATGAGGGGAAGACTGCAGATCAACAGATGAGTCCTTATTCACCAATCTTGGCTTTCAAATGACTAATCTTGGGTTTTAAATGATTAATCATGGTTCTTGAATGACCAATCGCCAGGTACCAGCGCTGTCACCAGGAGGTGGGAGAAAGTCCTCAGCCTTGGGTGAGCTCCAGAGTGACTTGAAGCTTATAGAGCTTGGGCAAAGAGAGTGGCCTGGTAGCAAAGGAAAGGTAGTTACAACCAAGGAGGGTAAGACTACAGATCCGCAGTTGAGTCCTGAATGACTTGGGTTCCAAATTACCAATCTTGGGTTCTGAATGACCAATCTTGGGTTCCAAATGACCAATCTTGGCTTGAATGACCACTCGCCAGACACCAGCACCGTTACTAGGAGAGAGTCCTCAGCCCTGGGTAAGCCCCAAACAGAGTGACTTGGAGCTTATAAAGCTTGGAGCTTGGGCAAAGAGAGTCGCGGGGGAGCAAAGGAAAGGTAACTACAGCCAATGAGGGTGAGATTGCAGATCAGCAGTTGAGTCCTGACCAATCTTGGGTTCTGAATGATCAATCTTGGGTTCTAAATGACCAATCTTGTGTTCCAAATTACCAATCTTGGGTTCTGAATGACCAATCGCCAGGCACCAGTGCTGTAACCAGGAGGTGGTAGAGAGTCCTCAGCCCTGGGTAAGCTCCAAATAGAGTGACTTGGAGCTTATAGCACTTGGAGCTTGGGCAAAGAGGGAGCAAAGGAAAGGTAGCTACAGCCAATGAGGGTAAGACTGCAGATCAGCAGTTGAGTACTGATTGACCAATCTTGGGTTATAAATGACAAATTTTGGGTTCTGAATGACCAATCTTGGGTTCTGAATGACCAATCGCCAGGCACCAGTGCTGTTACCTGAAGGGGGGAGAGAGTCTTCAGCCCTGGGTAAGCTCCAAATAGAGTGACTTGGAGCTTATAGAGCTTAGAGCTTGGGCAAAGAGAGTGGTGGGGGTGCAAAAGAAAGGTAGCTACAGCCAATGAGGGTAAGACTACAGATCAGCAGTTGAGTGTGCCTGGATGTAATGTCAGGTATGACCATTCAAGGGCCAATTTACACCTATACACTGTTGCAGGTTATTGCATTGCATATTACATATATTGATGCCTTATGATGGCATTCATTTTAAATAGCACCGCAATGCACTAAGGCAATGCACATGTGTTGCAACGCACCATAGCGCATCATACATTTCAAAGGGCCCTCAGTAAAGGAGCATTGATGGAGGAAGCAGCAGCCAAGATGGAGTTGTAGATGTGCATAGTACACACACATACACCTTACTATGACAGATTTCTGTCTTCTACACTGTCAGGAAGTTCGGAGCCCCCCACACACACACCCAGGCACAGCATATGCGTGGATGACTCCTCTCTAGACTTTCCACTCCAGGAACTGTCTTCTGTTCAGGATGTTTGAGTCTATTAATTCATGTTTAATAGATTTTTACTTTCCTCCCACAGACATCACTGAGCTGTCAGAGTGTTGTGATCACACATGAGTAATCTGCAAACACGGCAAATTCTTCCCCTGCTTTGTTATAGAGGAATATCACTGCAAGGAGTGTGGGATGAAGTCCCTGTAGGGGGGAGAGGCACTTTAAAAAGCTGAACTCTGGGGAACAGAAATGTTTATTTACATATATTCCTTAATAGCCACAAAGGATATAAATCCGCTTTGCGTGCACCATATGCCTTTGGAAGCCCAGATATTACCTTGTGAAAGTAGCAGTGACATCATCGCTGTGCCTGCACAGACAGCAGAGCTGTGGGAGGGACCCAGCAGGCACCACCCACTACAGGCTGCCTGCAGAAAACTACAAGAGGGGGCAGAGACAAGACCAGTCACCCTGCAGGAGAGTGAGCGCAGCAGTGAGCGGTCTTTATTACAGGAGGGGGCGGAGACAAGACCAGTCACCCAGCAGAAGGAGAGTGAGAGCAGCAGTGAGTGGTCTTTATTACAGGAGGGGGCGGAGACGAGACCAGTCAACATGCACAAGGGGAAAGAGCACCACTGACTGGTCTTTATTACAGGAGGGGGTGGAGACAAGACCAGTCACCCTGCACAAGCAGAGAGAGGCAGTCCAATGACACACCAATGTGAGGAAACACTGTCTATGTTTCTTTTTTGATTATTATGATTTATTTCATTTCATTATTATTATTAAAAAAAGATGTTGTATATTGTCGCCCTTATGTTTTTAATTTTATTTCCTCCTTCCTGCCTGCATCTTTTTTCTTTGCTTTCCTTTCCTCTTTTCTTCCTTTCCTCTCCTTCCCTTTTCTTTCCTCTCTCCTTTCCCATTTCCTTTCTACTTTCCTTTCCTCTTACTTTTCCTCTTTCCTTTCCTCTTTTCTTTCCTTTCCTCTTTCTTTTCCTTTCCTCTTTCTTTTCCTTTCCTCTTTTCTTTCCTCTCCTCTCCTTTCCTGTCCTCTTTCCTTTTTCCTTCCCCTTTCTTTTCCTTTCCTCTTTCCTTTCTTTTCCTCTTTCCTTCCCCCTTTCATTTCCCCTTTCCTTTGCTCTTTCATTTCCTCTTTCCTTTCCTTCTTCCTTTCCCCTTTCTTTTCCTATTTCTTTTCCTCTTTTCTTTTCTTTCCTTTGCTTTCCTTTCCTCTTTCTTTCCCTTTCCCCTTTCCTTTCCTCTTTCATTTCTATTCGTTTCCTTTCCTTTGTTTTCCTTCCTTCCTCAATGATCATAGCTTTTTTTGAAAATTGCACATTGTGGGTTTAGTTCACAATACGAACACACAATATTAAGGACTCAAACAAATGACACTTACTTTAAGCGGAGTCCAATGAGGTTTGGAAATGACGGTCACATGACTAAACTATAGCATCATATTCTTGTGTGTAGCTATGTGACCTGAGCCCGCAGTCTCTCCGTTGTCTCGTCTCTAATGTTTCTTATATGTTGCTGTTTTATTGCAGTGAACAGATTTGGAATTCCGGGGGAAGATGGAATGGAGGTGGAAGTCGTTACCTTTACTTTTCATTCTCATAGAAGGTAAAAACATTCTGCAACCGGGACACAACACAAACCCCATCCAGATAGAGATTTTATTCTCTTCAGGCTAAAGTTGTCTTAATCTGACCCCCCTTCCCCTTCAGTCTTGCACAATTGTATCGGCTACTCTCCTGGACTGAAATGGCTTCCTCTGATGTCACTGCACACTGTGAGCTTCTCACAATGAGCAGTAGAAGCTGCAGCAAGTCAGGTAGACTCCACTTAATTTCTTGGCTGGAGGACGTCCAGCATCATCGAGTCTTTCCTCCCAGCCTAACTGTCCCTGACCCCGCCCCTTTCATTCATTCGATTTCTGTTCTTTTCATCATGGAGGCTCATGATCACATGTCTGCATGCAACTACAGCCTGTCTGGGTCCGCCCACTCCTCAAGGCTGACCTCCACCCATCCAGGCATTTTGATATTTACATAACTCCTCCCAAGAGCCAACCCACGGCATGCATTAAGGCTGAGGGCTTTTGAGCGGACTGCTGAGACAGGGTGCTGTGATGTTTTCAGAAACAGTTGCACTGGTTCAATTGGTAAGTTTGGTTTTGATTCGCCAGAATTTTTCCCTGTAGAATAATCTCAGCTTGTCTTGTCTGGGGAAAAATCACATCCAGCAAACGTTTATAATCATTGGTTGAGTGACAGATTCTCTTTACACCCTATGATGACCTCTCTTCTAGGCGCATGGAGTAGACATTGGGCGGCTTGGATGCCGACGTCCATTTCTGCTTTTAAAGACACTTGCGTAGCCATCCCATGCAGCTTCAACTATCCAGAAGACATCCGGCCATCGGTGGTCCACGGCATCTGGTACTTTAACAGTCCGTACCCCAAGAACTTCCCTCCCGTGGTCTTCAAAACCAAGACAAACACGGCGCACGAGATCTACATGGGACGGACAAAGATGATCGGGGACCTCCAGGAGTCCAACTGCTCCGTACAGATTGACCGAGTCAGCAGTGAGCTGCAGGGAAAGTACTACTTCCGGGCGGACCTGGGGGGATATAACCAGTACACCTACTCCGAGCACGCCAACCTTTACATACTGGGTAAGTGTCTCTGCTTCCCATGGTTAGCCCATTCGTGACCAGTGGCCGGTAAAGCTTAGATGCCATGGCCAAATGTAGCATGGTCATATTCGTTGGCTAACTTGGCCATAACTCTATGACTAACATGCTTTACATTGACTTCTATAAGATGATCTCAAGGCAAGCAGCTACCTGCTACATGATATGAAATTCTGTGCATCCATTTCTGATATTTCAACAGCTCTGCCCCACAGCAAAGCCTTGGCTGGCAATGCTGAAGACCTGATTTTTCCTGTGTTACAGTTAAGCCCTTGGGGTGGGGACAACTCTGGGCCACCCTTGCCCTGGGTGACAGATTGTCTAGCTTCCCTACTGGTCTCAGAACTAGGTCCGCAGGTGCGTGTTTCTAGTTCACAGCTGCAGCATAAAAGAACGTTCTTCCGGTATGAGGAACTGTGCCGGGAACATTAGTCTACAAATTGCAGTTGTCTAATGGGCACCTGTATCTGTATCTGAGTGATAAACTCATTGGGTTGCACAATGTAAGATTGACGTTTTTCATCCTGTTGGTGTCCACTTTGCTTCCAGATGAGCCCTTTGTGGTGCAGCCTCAGGAAATAATCTCAGGCTCCGAGACGGAGATCACATGCTTGGTGGATGACAACTGCCCCGACATGAAGCCCAGCGTGACGTGGATGGACATCGAGGGGCTGGAGCATCACATGGTGTACGTCCGCCTGGAGGAGAACAATATGTCTTGGAAGCAGATATCCATCCTGAAATTCCTTCCGAGCCATAAGAACAATGGTCAGCGCCTCGGCTGCAAAGTCACCTATCCGGACAAAGAACTGGAGTATAAGGGATTTGTGACAATGGATGTAAAATGTGAGTCGGCCAAGTGTCTTGCTGTAAATGGCCAACAGAGGCTCTGATTCAGCAGCTAAAAATACCATGCAATGATAATGAATAAGAGGCCACAGCATGCCTTCAATGTACCTTATTCCTTATAGAGGGGGCAGAAAGCAATGAAGACATATCCCAAAATTCTAACCCTTATCCCATTCTGTTCAAGATTTATCTAGAGCTGGTATTCAAACATGTTCCTGGTTTCCCTAATATAACATGAGGGTATGTTCGTTTCTGTCTGTTACAGACGCACCGCGCATCATCGATATAAACTCTTCCACGGAAACCACAGAAGGCACACAGTTGGCGTTTGTCTGCGTAGTCGATAGTAACCCCACGTCCCGTGTCATGTGGTTTAAGGATGATATGCTGTTAAAGGAAGACTTCACGGGGAACCTCACCCTAGAGCTGGAGTACGTGACCTACAATCATGATGGCGTGTACTTGTGCGCTGCGGAGAACGACTATGGGAGGACCAACAAGTCCATGGGGCTGGCCGTCATGTGTAAGTTAACAAGAAGGAAGATCTCTGTCACTATAATTTTATAACTCTGGGGCTAAGCAGGGGTGTGACTGAAAACAATGGAGTTAGAATTTCTTGAATGGGTTGATCTTCTCCTGAGGCTGTGATGTCAGCTCCTGGGCAGTAGAGGCGTCTGCTCCTAGCATTAGAGATGTCTTCCCATAGGCAAAAGGGGTGGCAACTTCTAGGCAGTAGAAGTGTCTTCAGTTAGGCAGTAGAGGTGTCTTCTGTTAGGCAGTAGAGGTGTCTTCTGTTAGGCAGTAGAGATGTCTTCTGTTAGGCAGTAGAGGTGTCTTCTGTTAGGCAGTAGAGATGTCTTCTGTTAGGCAGTAGAGATGTTTTCTGTTAGGCAGTAGAGGTGTCTTCTGTTAGGCAGTAGAGGTGTCTTCTGTTAGGCAGTAGAGGTGTCTTCTGTTAGGCAGTAGAGATGTCTTCTGTTAGGCAGTAGAGGTGTCTTCTCTTAGGCAGTAGAGGTGTCTTCTGTTAGGCAGTAGAGGTGTCTTCTCTTAGGCAGTAGAGATATCTTCTGTTAGGCAGTAGAGGTGTCTTCTGTTAGGCAGTAGAGATGTCTTCTGTTAGGCAGTAGAGGTGTCTTCTCTTAGGCAGTAGAGGTGTCTTCTGTTAGGCAGTAGAGGTGTCTTCTCTTAGGCAGTAGAGGTGCCTTCTGTTAGCCAGTAGAGGTGTCTTCTCCTAGGCAGTAGAGGTGTCTTCTCTTAGGCAGTAGTGGTGTCTGCTCTTAGGCAGTAGAGATGTCCTCTGTTAGGCAGTAGAGGTGTCTTCTCTTAGGCAGTAGAGGTGTCTTCTGTTAGGCAGTAGAGGTGTCTTCTCTTAGGCAGTAGAGGTGTCTTCTCCTAGGCAGTAGAGGTGTCTTCTCCTAGGCAGTAGAGGTGTCTTCTGTTAGGCAGTAGAGGTGTCTTCTCTTAGGCAGTAGAGATGTCTTCTGTTAGGCAGTAGAGGTGTCTTCTCCTAGGCTGTAGAGGTGTCTTCTCTTAGGCAGTAGAGGTGTCTTCTCTTAGGCAGTAGTGGTGTCTGCTCTTAGGCAGTAGTGGTGTCTGCTCTGGCAGGATGTTTACTATTATAAGGTGAAACAGGAGTAGGGATCACAGTTAGCCAATGTAACCCTTTTAACAGTCTGAATGTACTGTTTTCCAGATGCCCCGTGGAAGCCTTCAGTAAATTCATCGCTAGTCGCAGTTGAAGGCGAGGCGGTCACCATATTTTGCAACACGCAGGGGAACCCCGACCCCATCCTCTCCATCGTCAAAGATAAGCAGATCATCAATTCCGCCATCTTCGAGAATGAGCTGGTCCTGGAGATCCCGTCCGTCACCCACGAGCACGACGGGGAGTATTGGTGCCTGGCCGAGAATCAATACGGACACAGCAACAGCTCCTTCAACCTCACCGTTGTATGTAAGTGCTTCTGAAGGGGGGGGGCGGAGCAAGAAAAGGCTATTTTAGCATTTCATACTCTGCAGCTCAGACAGTCTCATATTTCTGGCCACTGAAGATGGGTGCTTAGATACAACCGTACACAGTTTGTGGATAGAACTTCTCGACATTCTCATCCCCACTGCTCCTGTCATTGACTCACAGCTTTGCCCAAAAAGCAGCACAGAGCTTGCAGTAGAGTTACAAGCATCTCCCACAAGGTCCTGTCTTTAGTGAGGCTGTGGAAGAGGGCTGAGTGTTGAACGGTATGCTGGTCAGAGTCATGTCATGTGATGACAGCAGCAGACCCTCCCACTTAGCACTCACGTTGGTGCATTGGCACTATTATTGAATATTGACAGCACCTACAATGTATATAATGGACCCGGAGAGGTCTGAGGATTATTTCTCAACCAATCTGGAGTTTCGGTCGAAATAAAACCATTTTTTGTCTTTCGCAGTCTCGCCGTTAGTTTTAGCCGAATCGAAGTGCACGGTGACGAAGGACAACGTCCAGTGCATGTGCACGGTCAAGTCCAACCCCGACCCGTATATCATGTTCGAGATCCCCGAAAAGAACTTCACAGTGAGCGAGCTGAACGCCGAGTTCGTCCACTCCCAGAGAAGCGGCTACATGGTGAGCAGCATCCTGACGCTGCAGAAAGAGGCGGAGCTTCCGAAAGTTGTCCTGTGCTCTGCCAGCAACCTGTACGGCAAGAAGGTCCACGAGCTCCTGTTCCAGGACTCCGGTAAGTGGCGGCAGTGCTGATGATATAAGCAGTCCCTATGCGCCACTAATGATTCAGTGAAGCAGAGATAAAGCTGAGCTCCGTCCTTCCCATCAGTCTTGCACAGTTGTACCGGCTCCTCTCCTGGACGGAAATTGCTTCCTCTGATGTCACTGCACACTGCGAGCATCTCACAATGTGCATTAGAAGCTGCAGCAAGTTAGATAGAGCTCCGCCTCATTTCCTGGCTGGATGACATCCAGCATCATCTAGCCTCCCCCTCCAAGCCTAACTGTCTCTGGCCCGCCCCTTTCATTCATTGGATTTCAGTTCTTTCGATCATGGAGGCTCAGCATCACATGTGGGTGTTACCTAGGGTGGCCTACATGCAAATTGAACCTGCCTAGGCATGCCCACTCCTCAAGACTGACATCTACCCATCAAGGCATTTTGATATTTGCATGACTCCTCCCAGGGCCATAACTACAGATCACGGGGTCCCATAGCAAAAATGTAATGGGGGGGGGCCCGATGACCTTTTTTTCTAAAGCTGTGAGTAATGATGCCAAGATCCCAAAGACTCCTTGTGCATCTGAAGTCATCTTTACACTGTAGACTTTGCAGGGGATTAGAGTTGTCGTCAACTGCAACCACTCCTACTTTTGCAACCTAATGGGGCCCTCTCCCATCCCCAGGCCCCATAGCAGCCGTCTGGGCTGCTATGGCTATAGTTGCACCACTGACTCCTCCCATAGCTTACATCAAGGCAGAGAGGAGTACTGTGGCAGGGCGCTGTCATGTTTTCAGGAAGCTATGCACAGCACCCTGCCGTCCCCTCCCACCAGCCATGATCTGCCTGCATAGCATAGAGAATGATTATTATTATAATCATTATTATGATTATTATTATCATCATTATTAATATTATTGTCATCATCATTATTATTATTACTATTATCGCATCGCTTCTCGGCCTTTTGGCTAAGATCAAGTGTAGTATCTGTTCTTATCAGTCAAAGATGCACAGGTAGCCAATTGCCTGTGTAATTGTCTGAGTACTGGAGGAGGCTGCGGACCCCGGGTTAACGACTCTTCGTTAATGGGTGCGCTTGGTGTCGAGCCTCTGTAAGGTGCTCTAGACTCCTGATAATGGGCAGATCCGAAACTTGATCGAGGCTGGAGGGCTGGGGGCGGCAGAAGCCCGTGGTGTTGTGCCCCCTGGGGGTGGCGTCCCAGGGGTGCTCAGGAAGTCACAGGGGTTAGGGTCCTACCCTCACTGACTCACTGATGCACTTGGTCACACACCACATTGCATTTTTTCTGCACAACGCCTCTTGGACAGGCCTTATGGCTAGTCCGGGGCAATTTTTTTGCACCCGGCCCCTAGGGCCTGTCAGCGTGGTGCACTGGCACTTTATTATTTAAGCACTATATGCACGACACGATTGGCCTTTTTTTGGCATTGACCCACAGATGCTGATGGTGCAGGTTTCTTCGGGGCCTATTCCTGACGCTGGGAGGAGATTCTGTGCCTCCTATGGGGTTCTCTGTCTCCTCCCACCCAGGAGGTGGGTCTCTCTTCGGGAGAGCCCACCTGCCAAGTACTGTGAGGGACCTGTTTCGGCAGGTCCCCAAAGGAAAGGTCCACCGGCCTTCGGGTTGGTGGACCATAGTATCTCAACCCCTGTCAGGAGCCTTGCGCCCCGGGGGGTCGGGAAATGGGTCCCTTCTTAGGAAGGACCTTGCACCCTTGTGCACGTTTTTTGTGTGCTGTGATTTCACGGTTCACTTTTTTTGTTCACAGGGGGAAGTTTGTTTAGACGCACGTTCCACGGGCTTCAAAAAAATCAAAAATTATTATTACTATTATTATTATTATTATTATACAGGATTTATATAGAGCCAACAACGAATGGTGCATTAGGCTGTCCGTTCATTCAATCATGCGCCCTAACACAGCTCAATGGTGTGAATGGGCCCTGAATGTCCTTGCTTTATATACTTTGTAACATTGTATCTCTCTCTCACTGCTTGTCTGAAGCTGCTGCACAGAGAGAGGAGGCACCGTGACCTTTCGAAAGAATATTCTTTGCGAACAAACTTGCAAACGACTTCAAGTAATCAACATGAAAAGCTGCCCCGCTGACCACATGATTGGGAACCGACCGTCAGTCCCCTGTCAGTGCGGTCACAGAACTAGCAGTAGTAGTTGTTCACAGCCAATGCTAATTCATATTCTCAATCTATAAATTACAGACGCTCAGGGGTTAAGTTGGCGCTCTCAGATGAGTTCCCCTGAGCCTGGTATACACAGATACAATCCTTGCCAAGGTGCAGAAAGGATTTCCTCCACCAGGTGGCAGTCATGTCCCATATGCAGCTAGGATGATGTTGGGTTTCATATTAACGCATTAGTCCATGAACACATCTCATGACCAGTATGACATTGAATTGGACATTTCTTGGTCCCGCGTTGGCTTAGGATCGTATTTAACAAGCCGCGTGATATTTAACCCTTTCTTCTATTAAAGCCTTAAAATGCAGCATTTATATAAAAGTTTAAAGACCCGTTCATATCCCATTCTATCGTGATGCCTACCTGCATGAAAGTGCGTTGCTTTAAGACAGCCTGTCTATTTCAATTGGGCTACCAACGCATGGCAACGGAACAAAAACTGGAGCTGCACCATTTTGTTTTCATACACATGATGCCAAGATCCCAAAGACTCCTCTTGTGCATCTGAAGTCATCTTTACACTGTAGACTTTGCAGGGGATTAGAGTTGTCGTCAACTGCAACTACTCCTACTTTTGCAACCTAATGGGGCCCCCTCCCATCCCCAGGCCCCACACAGAAATCGCCCCTCCTTAGATCCGTATGACTCTAGAATAGCCAATGTGTCCATGCAGATTGTGGCGTCTAGATCTAGAGGAGCGTCTCTCACCCTTTCAATAATAACACCGCCCTTTAAAAGTATGCAAAAACATGTAAAAATGTTAATGCAGAAATGTAAAAAACGACATGTGTCCCCTTTACAATCCATACCTTTATCTTGAATAGAGTCTGGTATGGATTTTAAGGGTGGGACTCAATGCAAAAACAAAAAAATCACAAAACACAGGGTTCAACCTTCACAATAGAGCCCCCACTTCAAATCAGGAGCCACCTTTACATCAGAGCCTCCTCTTTCACATCAGGGTAATCCTTTACATCAGGAGACCCTCCTCTTACACTAGAAGCTACCCTTCATAACAAAGCCTGGCTGCTCCCTTCACATCAGAGACCCCTCTTTCACATCAGAGCTCCCCCTTCACATCAGATTCCCTCTCTTTAACATCAGAGTCCCCCTCTTTCACATCAGAGCTCCCCCTTCACATCAAAGTCCCTTCTTTCACATTAGAGTCCCCCTCTTTCACATCAGAGTCGCCCCTTTTACATCAGAGTCCTTCTTTCACATCAAAGCCTGCTCCCTTCACATCTGAGTCCCCCCTTTCACATCAGAGCCCCCCTTCACATTAGAGCCCCCTCTTTCACATTAGAGTCCCACCTTTCAAATCAGACCCCCCTCTTCACATCTGAGTCACCCCTTTCACATCACAGCCCCCCCCTTAACATCAGTGCTCCCTCTTTCACATCAGAGCCCCCCCTTTCACATCAGAGCCCCCCCTTTCACATTAGAGCCCCTGCACATCAGAAGCCCCCTTCACAAGTCCTACCATCACAGAGCAGAGAGCAAGAGGTGATTAGACCTGGGTGGAGGCGCACTACCATCCTTTTCTGAAGATCCCGCCCCTCCCTAGATTAGTATCATTAATTTTCATGGTACTGACGGTCCATCTGCACCAAGGAAAGGGATGCAGCAAAAATTTCAAAGCATCCTGAGGAAGCCAGAAGGCCCCCTGGTTTAAAAAGGCTGATCTAGAGCACTGTTCAGGGACGTAAAACAATGAATTCAGACAGGAGCGTACTCTTGCGTGTATTGGTGTACACACGTAAGTTCATTCTAGAGTAAATGAATAGTCTAACCTCTAGAATGAATACCGCTATAGAGTGCCGCACTTTGGGCGATGTTGAATATGCTCAGATTTGTGGCTGTGAAATGCAGCACGCGCTGGAGGTTTGCGTTCCTGTGTGCGCTGAGCATCCCAGCATGCATATCACAGCTTGTTGAGCTCCACAACCCGCCAACATCTAATACATCTGCTTTGTGGCTTTTTCTTTCCTCCTGCAGACAGCATGCTCTGGGCTAAGATCGGTCCTGTAGGAGCCGTGGTGGTTTTCGTCATCCTTGTCGCGGTCGGTGGCTACTTCATTAAAACCAGAGAAAAGTAAGGAATGTTTTTTTTGGCTTTGGGTCAAGTGATGGAATCTAAAAATGAGCAGGAACCACAAAACATCCCTGTCTTGTGTAGAGTGATAAGAGGTGCCAGATATCTGGGACAAGCCATTTGATCCAATGCAGCAACCAAGTATTATCATACTGAGGCCTTGCTCTCTACATACATAAATCTTTATGGCAGATGGGGGTACTCTGGTTTAACCAATTGGACAATGTACATCTTAAGTCAGAACTAAGACCCAAGCAATCTATGAAGGTTCTCATTCATCCAGGTCATGGTGTAGCTAGAAGTAGTTGGTCACATTCAACTGGACTTGTTCTGTAACGTTGAAGACCTTTTGTAGATTCTACACGCCACTTCTTCAGTTCTAATGAGTGTCAGGAAGATACCCAGCAATTATATCCACACGGGTAACCCAGAGACCTTCATCCAATCACCATAAAAGGTGTCAAAGCAGATGTTGATTGTCCAAGAACAGGATGGGAGGTGTGAACGTTGTGGAACCACCATGTTCTGGTTACATAATCTCATCTTTGGTGGCAGGAACATAACCTGACATTTATAGCCACACAGATATCACAGTCACCTTTATCCAATCTCCATGCAATGTGTTCCAGGTAAATTTTGATTGTCCAAGAACAGGATGGAAGGAGTGAATGTTGTGAAACCACCTGATCTAGTTACATCATCCATCGTTGGTGGCAGGAACATACCTCAACATATACACTGAGTGACCAGATTATTATGACCACCTGACGTTTGTAGGCAAATTAGCTATAATTTGGCGCTGAAGTTGCTAGAGGGCCAGACCATTATAAATAGGGAAGTGGGTTGTTTATCACGCCGGTAGAAGTGATTTGTTTCTGAAGATACGGGGAAACAACGCGATTTAACAGCCTTTGAATGTGGGATGATTGTTGGCGCTCTGAGCCATGGAGCGAGTATCAGCAAAACAGCAGAATTCTTTACATGTTCAAGAGCAGCTGTTGTTAAAGTGTTTAAAGACCGGACTGTCAGCGGAAAATCTGGGTCTGAACGTGCGAATTGTGGCTGTCAGCGACTAGTCAATGTTAGGGCAGAACGGGGGAGGGGCAAGACTGGTACAAGACAACAGAAGGGCAACAGTGCAGGGTCAGATTCCTCGCATCACCTTTCATCATCTCGTGGAGTCACGAGGCGGCCCAACCAAGTACTGATGGGGTGGTCATAATAATCTGGCCACTCAGTGTACATCCACACAGGTAGTACAGTCACCTTCATCCAATCACCAAGGAATGTGTTCAAGGCAGATGCTGATTGTCCAAGAACAGGATGGAAGAAGTGAATGTTGTGGAACCATCTGATCTAGTTACATTCCCATTCTTGGTGTCAGGTATCAGTCACCTTCATCTGATCACCATAGAATGATTACAAGGCAGATGTTGATTGTCCAAGAACAGGACGGGAAGTGTGAACGTTTTGGATCCACCATGTTCTGCTTACATAATCCATGCTTCGTGTCCGGGAGTCTGCGTATGTGTTAATCATTTGATTCACATGGCTGAAGGTGCGGATTGTTGTCAAACGGCTGGAGTAGAGATGGTAAAATGCCATTATATGTGGGTGACAGATGGTGTTGAAGACCCCCGCTCTTGTTCAGGGATGCTGACATATGTTCCTCACACTCACTGGAACCGAACATGTGACTTGGAAAACGTCTTCAACATTGCAGAAGAAGAAGTCCAGTTGAATGTGACCAACTACTACCAGCTATACTCTGAACAGATATTAAAAAAACCCACCAAATAAAGGCCAACTCCTCCAGTACAAACCCCTCTCCCCGAATGCCCCCTGAGCAGTAATTAAGGGGTTTTATTATTTTTGAAGTCTTTAGGATAGTCATGTGATGCTTCAAGGTCAACTTCCTCTTTGGTCCTAACCCAACAGTGGGCAGTGTCTCTCTCCGCACCATTACACATTGAGTGCAGGGCCCCATGGTGCTACCCCTTCAGAGGGAGGGGCCATGACATCCTACACTCACAGTCTGTCCTCAGTGTTCTGGGTTGAATGACGCTGGATGTCATTTAAACTGGACATTTTGTGGTGAAAAGAGAATGCTGAACGGCTCCGAATTCAAGAGTACTGTAGCCAGAGCTGAATGTTTCGTTTGTATCCCCATGTAGCATGTGTGTTCATTGGGGCTTTCCCTTTACTTTGTGGCACAGTGACAATATTTTCATATGGACAGGAAATGAGGGATAACCCCCCCAAAAAAACAAAAACCTTCATAGAGGCTCTGTTCTTTTTCCTAAGTGCTGAGTGCTAATTTGCTGGCCGTTCCGGGAAGCTAATATAAAGACATATCTGAAGGTTTTCATTCATCCAGGTCATGGTATATCTGTAAAAAATAAATCAAGCCAACCGAACTTGCTGTATTTAACTTGAAGATGTTTTGCTGGTCATCTGACTAGCTTTCTCAATTCAGAATTGAGAAAGCTAGTCGGATGACCAGCGAAACATCTTCAAGAAAAATACAAGTCCGGTTGCCTTGACTTATTTAGGTAGTTATGCTAGCTGCGTCTATCTTTTTTTTTTTTCTGGAGTAGAAAGCCCATGACTGAAAGTTCCAGTTTCATCCAGACAGAGACTTCGCCGTCATACAGCGGAGATGCGCCGAAGAAGAAACATTTAGGAAAAATAGAGGTAATACTATTATTCTTTTCTGTCTGTTACCGTGCTGAAAATATGTCATTAAAGTTTTAATTTCACTTATTTTAAAATTGAGCTTTGGTTTTAAAGGAGAACTATGGGGTCAGGGTTTTTCCCCATAGTTCTCCTTAGGGTAACGGGAGGACACAAACTAGCGTCCTCCCATCACCCTAGTATACCGCGAGCTACAGCTCACTATATACTGAGACGCCGCAGCTGAAGCGGATCCCGACAATTGTGCAACTCACTTCCCGATCTACTGAGCCGACCTGTGACAGTCTCATTGTCACAGGTCGGCTAGAACTATGAGGTGAGTGAAAAGCACTGACCTCATAGTTCTCCTTTAAGTTGTCTGCCATAAGACCCTCACCCATAAAGGGAGGAGCAGTAGAGTAGCTGCATTGTTGGGGGTTCCACTGCAAACCTATCTAGATCTAAGATCTAAAGCTACCTGACCACATGGACACATTCAGACAATTTCAAGCAGCCTTGATTGCAAAAACGACCGAACAGATCCAGGCAACCTGCCACCAATGGCTTCAATCTCATGGTTTTGGTGGAAGCTGTTAGGCCTCATTCACACT
Source organism: Nanorana parkeri (assembly GCF_000935625.1). Classification (NCBI taxonomy): domain Eukaryota; kingdom Metazoa; phylum Chordata; class Amphibia; order Anura; family Dicroglossidae; genus Nanorana; species Nanorana parkeri. The sequence goes on from NW_017306831.1 coordinate 771,475, forward strand.
AGAAACGGCCGGCACGTACAGCTCCGTGATGCGTGCACGGCCGTATCGGGCAGCTCCATGGAAGGACAGGTGTTGCATGTGATTAGTACGCAGCCCCTGTCCTTCTCTATGGGAGTACATGGCCGTACGCTGCTCCACACTCACCCCAAGTGCAGGTCCGTGCGGGTGCGGATGAACATACTCGTATGCTGACAGGAGGGATCCTGTCTGCGTCCGAGCCGGGACACACGCACCAGTACGGACCTGTACATGTACAGCGTACGGCCATGTACTCCCATAGAGAAGGACGGGGGGGCTGCGTACTAATCACATGCAGCACCTGTCCTTACCGGGAGCTGCCCGATGTGGCCATGTACGCAGCACAGAGCTGTACGTGCCGGCCGTTACTAGTGTGAATGAGGCCTTAGAAGCAGGTTCAGTGGGGTAATGATACCCTGGGATGGGGGACAGCTGCCAATAGGGAGGCTGTTAAGGAGAACTTGACCTTGAAGTTACCTGTATTGTAGGGCGGATGCCAGACCTCCGGATTGTCGATTCCCCTGTGTGCGGTTATAAGTAGACATGTAAGCTGCCGAAAAATTTTCGGATATTTCGTTAATTCGGTTCGGGTTTCGGATTCGGACGAAATCCAAATTTTGGTTGGCTTCGGATGAGTTTACGAATATTCGTTGCGAATACAACAGAAAACCGCAAACAGATATTAATACTAAAGCTGAAACTCCTAGACCGGAATGGTATTCGGGATCCGAATTTCCGAAAATGCCATTTGGGTCTGGGATCCTCAGCTTTAGTAATATATGTACACGGCTCCCAGATCCGAATGGCATCTGGGATCCTAATTTCCGAATTGCATTTGGGAGCTCCTGAATGCCATTCGGATTTGGGAGCCATATACATATATTACTAAGGCTGAGGCTCCCAGACCTAAATGGTTTTTGGGAGCTCCCAAATGCAATTCGGAAATTCGGATCCTAAATGCCATTGGGGTCTGGTAGCCATATACATATATTACTAAGGCTGAGGATCCCAGACCCCAAACGGCATTCGGAAATCGAATTTCCGAATTGCATTTGGGAGCTCCCAAAAACCATACGGGTCTGTGAGCCTCAGCTTTAGCATTATATGTATATACTCAACTCGAATTTTCGTTACGGCATGTGACTTTTCTGGCCAATCAGATGGCTCCCATGTTGCCGTAATGAAAATTCGTGTTCAGACCCATTCGGATGCATTAAACCGAAAAACACATCTGATTGACCAGAAAAGTCACATGTCCCATTCAGTTTAGTTTTTACACGAAATTCGGACACATTCGGATGCATTGGCATTCAGAAATTCGGATGTTGATTCGGAATGAAACGAATCGCACGCGTCTAGTAATAAGCAATTACATCTGATTCAGTTTTCTGCAGGCAGCCTGTAGTGGGTGGAGCCTGCTGGGTCCCTCCCACAGCTCTGTGCCGGCTATGTATAGCACAGTGCTACTTTTACAAGGTAATGACTAAGCTTGGAAAGGCATCTGGTGCACACAGTGCGGATTTATATCCCATGTGGCTATTTAAATGAAAGTTTTTTCTCCTGGAGTTCAGCTTTAAGACCTCGGGGGTGGGATGAACATGTTGCACCCAGGGCAGGTGCTAGACTATTTTGCGCCCTAGGCAAGACCAGTACCCCCCAGCCCCCCTCCCGCGGCACAACCACCGTACCCCCCACCTCCCTGCGGCCCCATTCTCCTGCCAGCTAGCTTCCGCAGGCATGTAAGCAACTGGGAGCAATAGCCAGACTGCTATTGGCTGTTTTAATTTGAAATTGAAACCCCATTCACTGAGCAGAGGAGCGGACGTGAGAGAGAAAGTTGTCTCTGAGTTCCGCTCCTCTGCTCAGTGGGCAGGGGCAATAGCCAGCCTGCTATTGGGTTTGAAAAAGATGGCGGGGGGGCGCCATGGGGGATGAGTGGTCGTGGCTGCGCCCTAGGTAGCAGTTCGCCTTAGGCGGCTGCCTAGTTTGCCTAATGGTAGCATCGGCCCTGGTTACACCCCTTATCTTTACTGGGGAAATTAACCATTTCACCAAAACATTTCACTCATGTGCGCTGGCAGCAGACTTTGTAACAATTCTCATGTAGTTTCAGGAATCGTCATATGCCATGTATTAATATCATCATGTACTATCTGCTAATGTCTCCGGACGTCACCTGCCATTTACTAATCCTTCTCTTTAATAGTCAGGGGAGATCAGCCCGCTGGAAGTAAAATGACACGGCAGGTGAGTACCCGACCGTCTGTGTGATGTCATAACAACAACAGCCAATCACAATTCACAATCATCAGCCTCTTATGGGTGCTCAAGGTGTGTGAACTCATCTGCAGAGGTTTAATTGCTTCCTCTGATGTCGCTGCACACTGTGAACTCCTCACAATGTGCAAAAGAAGCTGCAGCAGGTCAGATAGAGCCCTCCTCATTCCCTGGCTGGAGGACATCCACCATCATATAGTACTTTCCTCCCCAGCCTGACTGTCAGTGGCCCCACCTCTTTCACTAATTGAATTTTAGTTCTGTCAATCATGGAAGCTCAGCATCACATGTGGACATTACCTAGGACAGGGGTAGGCAGCCTTGGCTCTCCAGCTGTGCTGAAACTACAAGTCCTATCATGCTTCTGCCTCTGGGAGTCATGCCTGTGGCTTGCAATGCCTTATGGGATTTGTAGTTTCAGCACAGCTGGAGAGCCAAGGTTGCCTACCCCTGACCTAGGAGGTCTGCATCCAAATACAGCCTGCCTAGGGACGCCCACTCCTTCCGGATTGACATCCATCTATCAAGGCATTTTGATATTTGCATAACTCCTCCCACTGCTTGCATCAGAGCTGAGGGCTCTTGAGAAAAGTACTGAGGCACGGTGCTGTGATGTGTTCAGGAAGCTATGTACAGCCCCCTGCCGGCCCCTCCCACCAGACACGGTGTCCTGGGCCGTTTTGCTAGCGCAGTTTAGAAAATGGAATCACCAGATGTGTAGAGGACGTGTTACTGTTTCTTACCTAACAGCATGCAACGTTCCCAATTTGGTCTGTCCCTGTGTGTCACGTGTCATCCTGTTCTAAATGACAATGAATTGTTTGTGGTCCTGTCAGACTGTGATTAAATAAAATCGTCTGTCTCACTCCTGGTGCCGTAATATTCAATGTTTGTTTTTGGAATGATATAACTCATGACTGCAGAGGACACGTAGTCATAAAATTCCATCCATTGCATGACATCAGCTCCAAATTAAATGTTTACATAATATAAATGAAGACAGGTATTCAGAGGTGGAATGAGGAGGAGGAATGAGGAGGAGGAGGAGGCACTCACTAAATTAATCAAAATGTTGTTTACTGAACACGTAATTGAGGTAAGGAAAGCTTGATGGTTACAACGAGGTTCAGTTCATGAGCAATTGCAAACAGTAAGGGGCTGATTTATAAATCTTCCACCCCACCATATGCTGGATGAATGCCATTCACACTCCCTCCACTAGATGGAGCCAAAGAACATAGGATGGCTCTTCAGCTCTATCTAGTGGCGGGGAATGTGAAGGGGCTGACTTATAAATCTTCCACCACGCCATATGTTGGATGAATGCCATGCATGTTCCCACCACTAGATGGAGCCGAAGAACATAGGAATGCTCCTGCTTGATTGGTTGACGGGTTCTCTGGGTATAAAATCTTGGTTGGTAGAACCATCCCTTGCTTGTCCATAAATTCTTCTCCCATCTCCAGTCTAAGGAAGGATGTTCTGCCAGCCCGAAAAATCAGGCTGGTCACCAATGACCGCCAAGATGGACCAGCCCCAGGATTTCCACCAATCCCACACATCACTGGATTAGGGATCGGTTGACTTTTATTGGTTGACATTCCCATGAGTCTTACTACCCATCCTTAAACACTAAAATTAGGGGAACTCTTAGATCTGAAACTTTTTGTTTGGCCAAGACTTCAGATACTTGTTTTTGATGACACCTTCACTGTAAATCTCTTATAAATTAGGCTGGTCACCAATGACCTCCAAGATGGACCATCCCCAGGATGCCCACCAATCCCACACATCACTGGATTAGGGATCGGTTGACTTTTATTGGTTGACATTCCCATGAGTCTTACTACCCATCCTTAAACACTAAAATTAGGGGAACTCTTAGATCTGAAACTTTTTTTTGGCTAAGGCTTCAGATACTTGTTTTTGATGACACCACACCATAAATCTCTTATAAATTAGGCTGGTCACCAATTACCTCCAAGATGGACCAGCCCCAGGATGTCCATCAGTCCCACACATCACTGGATTAGGGATCAGTTATTATTATTATAGAGGATTTATTTAGTGCCAACCGTTTGCACAGCGCTTTACAATATAGTTGACCTTAATTGGTTGACATTCCAATGAGTCTTACTAACAATCCTCCGACAATGAAATTGGGGGAACTCTTAGATCTGAAACTTTTTGTTTGGCCAAGACTTCAGATACTTGTTTTTGATGACACCACACCATAAATCTCTTACATATGGTAGATGTCATCAGTGACAATGAGAACTAAGTCAAGGGACAGGCTAAGTCAAACTGTTGTACACATTATAGAGATATCATACGTATAATTTGTAGCAAACCCAACTCCGGACAAAACGTTTTAATTCTTTTCGCGGCACCAGAAGAGGCAATAACACCGAAAGAAAAAAATTCTGCTTTAATTAAACCTTTGACTTTGTTTTTTTAATCTATGTCCCCAGAATCGGTTCCTCAGCATTTCAGAACGGATCCTACTGAGCAAGAGGCATCAACCCAAACCCGTGGACTCTGAGTACGCAAACATTGACTTTTCAAAGAGGAATGCTAAGAACATTTACACCTCCCCCGAGGAGCTGACGGAATACGCTGAGATCCGGGTGAAATGACGGGCGCTTATCTAACAGCACAAACACCACCCCCCCCCCCCCCTCCCCTGAACAATGAGAAACCTCAAGAGCCTGGATTGATGAATGAGTTACAAAACATGTATGGTGTGCATTCCCGAGGATCACGGAACTGTATGCGAGAATCTGCTAAAAAAATTCATAAGGTGGTGAACAATTGGAAGCCCCGGTTCACATCTTCTCCTAATTACTGAGCGTCCTTCCATTCTCAGCTATATAGAATTACATAATTTTTTGTTTTTTAGCGGTGATCTGTACCAGTAATGAGCACCTATAGTCATAGAACAATGCGGCTGGAATGGGCCATGCTCCATAAGAGAAGCCTTGCATACAGGGGCATAACTAGAAATCACAGGGCCCCATAGAAAACATTTTGTATGGTGCCCCGTGATTTCTAGTTATACCCCTTGCAGAGCCCACTCCAGATCCCACCTGAGGGTGAACCTGCAGAGCCCACCATAGAGTCTCTATGGTGGGCTCTGCAAGGTCACCCTCAGGTGGGCTGGTCGCACTCCTTACCTGTCCGCCTCCTCTTCCTCCACGGTGGCTGATGGGCTCCGCCTCCTCCTCCGTCACCGGGCCCGCCTCCTTCTTCGTCACCGGGCCCCACCTCCTCCCCTGCTGTCGACCACGGGACCCGCCTCCACTAACGGGTCCGACCTCCTCCACCGCCGCTGCTTGCTTTTATTGACTTTGTGGAGAGGAACACATTACTGTCAGTGATCTGAACAGCGGCGTGTTCGTCTTCAGCCGCCAGTGAAAGCCATCAGCAGAGGATGCAATAGAGACCCAGGCGGCCCGCACGGCATCTGGCCGGGCCCCACTGTGCCTCGGGCCCCATAGCGGCCACCTTTCATTGCAGATTCTTACCTACTTCTGTTCTGTAGATACTGAGATAGCCCAAACCAGTGCATGCTCAAAGTGCATTTATTTTTCATACCGGTCTCCAAAATTTGGTGGGATTGGCTCTTTGGTTCCATCAGGGGCCACCAGATGACGGCTGTGTTAGAGGATGTGGGCCCGCCTCAGTTTTTTGAGTACCCCCCACCCCACTACCCACAATCCTTTGTGCTGTTAGATGAGAATGAACAGTAGCTCGTTGTGGCCACACTGTGTCGTCTCTTGCACTGACTTGCTGGATAAGATAACTTTTAGGCTGATAACGAAGCTGCAAGTGACATTTTTTTTTTTTGTATAACTGAATTGAAAATAAGTCAACTGACTCCCATAGAGGGAAAAACTACATCTTACAATCCAATGTACTGCAGGAGATTTCAAATACGGATAATAATCAAATTCCAGCCACAACTTTTTCGGTAGCCGTTGGGGAGATTTTTTTTCTTACTTCCTGTTTGGTCAACGAGACAGGAAGTGAGCAAAATCTCTCTGACAAGGTCACAAACTGTAACAAATCTTTAAACATTTTTTAAGTTCTTATGTTTACTTTTAACTTAATAGGTGAAAGGTGGGACTCTCTGGTTTCTGTTGCTGTCTATGTCCCTATGAGGGAGATCTCTCCCTTCCTGTTTGATCACCAGAACAGAAAGTGAGATTAAATCCCCCAAAACATCGTCTTAGAGTGCAATCAGAACCTGGTAAAAAATATAACCTTTCAATACTCTAAACAAACCGATATGTTTTTGTGTGGAGTTAGGCTTTAAAGGTTGAGACCACCCATAAGTGGTATTTTAGTTGTTGGCTGGGTCTGGACCTGCTGGCTCCTTGGGGTCTCCAGCGGTGAGATCTCCCTGACATTAACTATATGGCCAAACTTTAGTGGACACCTGACCATCACGTCTATATGAACTTGATGGACATCCTATTTTAAACCATGACCATTATTTTGGAGTTGCCCCTCTTCTATTTGCAGCCTTCACTCTTCCGAGAAGGCTTTTTACACACATTTGGAGTGTGTCTAGGGGAATTTGTGTCCATTCAGCCAAAAGAGATATTGTCAGATACTGATGTTGGGTAAGAAGACCTTGAGGTCAAGGCTCTGTGCAGACCACTTGAGTTCCTCCACATCAAAGTAATTGAACTATGTCTTTATCCCAAGGTGTTCAATAGGGTTGAGGTCAAGGTTCTGTGTAGACCACTTGAGTTCCTCCACATCAAAGTAATTGAACCATGTCTTTATCCCAAGGTGTTCAATAGGGTTGAGGTCAAGGCTCTGTGGAGAACACTTGGGTTCCTCCACATCAAAGTAATTGAACCATGTCTTTATCCCAAGAAGTTCAGTAGGGTTGAGGTCAGGGCTCTGTGCAGACCACTTGAGTTCCTCCACATCAAAGTAATTGAACCATGTCTTTATCCCAAGGAGTTCAGTAGGGTTGAGGTCAGGGCTCTGTGCAGACCACTTGAGTTCCTCCACATCAAAGTAATTGAACCATGTCTTTATGGAGCTGGCTTTGTCACAGGGTATAGTCATAGTGGAACAGAAAAGGGCCTTCACCAAACTGTTGCCACAAGGCTGAAACAGAACAACGTCTACAATTGTCTACAATGTCTTTGTATGTTGTAGCATTAACAGATCCTTCACTGGAAACACCTGAACTCCATAATTTGGAGGGGTCTCCACATACATTTGGCCTTATAGTGTAGTCCCTGGTTTGGTTTCTTTGAAGTTTTTAATGTTCCCACTCACTACTCCACTTGTCTCCTTCTCCATCGTACAAAGGGAAGGAAATATACAACCAGGGCATTGGTAAGGTTTCACGCCACCCATGGAAGAGGCTCTGGACTCAAGTGCCAGTGGAATGCCAAAAGGACCTTTCTGTAGTGCAATCTCCACACACTGAAATATCAAATCTGGGTGAAATGACCCTCTAAAACAAAGTGTCTACGTTTATGTACATATGAGTTAATTCTATTTAATTCTATTTATTGTTATAACCATATCAGAGTTGGGGGGGGCGCTGCTGCTGTTTCTTTGCTTATACAAACCTATCGTCTTCACTTGTTGAAGTGCCTGGAATAAGAAATGTGCTGCCCATAGTTATCAACCAGATTCCCTCGCTCCTTATCCTTCCAGTGCTAAAAAAACGAATTGCTATGGGATAGAACAGTTTATTTGTTGCACCCTGCTATTAGATAAGCCTCCAACAAGGTCACAGTGGAGTTTTCACAATTGGGCTTATGCAAGATCACTATTTTGTTTCCCCTCTTTTGCATTTTGCAAGCTTGCTTACATCTGGTGAATAACACAACACCCTTGTTAAAGGGCTCTATTATTTCATATTGCTATGCGGGGCTAGATTTACTCTCTCTGCTGCCCCAAGGCCAGGTTCCTCAATGCGCCCCCCTACCCACCAACCCCCCCCTCACAGAGAATGGCAGACCTGCAGGCTGCATACAAGTGATCTTGGCGACATCGCCGGGATCACTTGTGCAAAACTAGCGGAGGCTCCCCCGCTGTACATTTAGTTCTGCTTGCCCAAAGCAGGGCTAAATGTAGAAAACAACTACCCGCCCGGCGCTCGGAAATGCATGTCCCGGGCATCGGGAGATAGAAATTCCACACCCCTGCTGCCCCTCTACTCCCTGCTGCCCCAAGGCCGGCCCTTGATTGGCCTTGTGGGAAATCCAGCCCATTTGCTATGTGCACTCCGAGGTCTACCAGGGCAGCACCTGGTAGACCTCGGGGGGTCTCTTAGTTGTGATTCCCAGCACTAGAGTGATTCTAAGGCAAAGGTAAAGCAAAAAATATAAATAGTTTATAGTTACCCTGCACAGTTATAATAAGCCAGAATGAGGCAGATTCTTGGGTAAGCCTAACCATGACTGTTCACTTTAATAACATTGCCCAAAGAGCAATACTTTGCAGTAACTCAAGGCAGGCAATCAGCTATCGGCAGCTTAGCCCGAGCATAGAAAAGTCGATTTCTGGTCATTGGCCATGGATTACTGCTCGTTTATATCATTTACACTATGGTGTTAAAGCAGACTAATAGAGTAATCTCATAACCCCGGATGCGCACGGCTCGGCTAGTGCCTCCCCCCTACTGAGTCATTGATTTTTTTTTTTTAAGGTCTTCAACTGATTCCTGAACTCCTCCTGAATTCTGTAACCTCTTGCTTGATGTATATTCCTGTAAACAAGATAACATCGATATTATTTGTTATACAGATTTGAAAGGTTCACATAATAAACCTGTGTATATTATGAAAGCGGCTGTTCTTGTTGGTGACCCCAGTGCAAAAACACAATAAAAGTTATAGAAACTTGGCTGTTGTGAAGCTCCTTTCATTTGGCAGTGTAAGCGGGAGGCTGACTGCGCTGCCTTACGTACAGCTAGCCACTAGAGGGCACGCTATGTTCTGGGCTTGGAACACGGTATGGAGAATCAGGCGCCAAAAAGGAACCGGGAGTGGGGTCAGCAGAGGCGCCTGTATTGGAAGAAAGTGCTTACAAAGCCGGTCTGCAAAAGAAGTGTGTATTTATGGACCGTCACCAACATGTTTCGTGGCTCTTTGTTAGCCACTCCATGAGGGCATGGGTGTACAACACACTGGGTCAAACATACAATTATATATACACACACTATATTGCCAAAAGTATTGGGACGCCTTTACACGCACATGAACTCTTAATGGCATCCCAGTCTTAGTCCGTAGGGTTCAATATTGAGTTGGCTCCGCCCTTTGCCGCTATAACAGCTTCAACTCTTCTGGGAAGGCGTCCACAAGGTTTAGGAGTGTGTCTATGGTGTGTTGGACCATTTGTGAGGTCAGGTACTGATGTTGGGGGAGAAGGCCGGGCTCGCAGTCTCCTCTATAATTCATCCCAAAGGTGTTCTATGGGGTTGAGGTCAGGACTCTGTGCAGGCCAGTCAAGTTCCTCCACCCCAAACTCTCTCACCCATGTAGTGACATCTGCACACATTCTTCTCCTCGGCGGCTGCAGCCACAGAGCGGCCGAGGGGAGAAGAATCTGTTCAGCTGTCACTACTGTGTGCAGGCTTCAGTTATCGCACTGTCGGCGGCCACCTGCAGCTTCCTCCTCCCACTTCAGCTGCTATAGGAGGAAGACTGCAGGATCACCCTGGCCGGCTGGAGACTAAAGAAAAGGACTTGGGGAGAAGTCCCCCTCCCCCCACCTGGAGAGAAAGAGGGCAGATCACATCTGTGGGCACTGTAAGGTTTTATTCACTTTGCATCACACCCTGACCTCTGCGTCACACCCTGACCTCTGCACTCTGCGTCACACCCTGACCTCTGCGTCACACCCTGACCTCTGTGTCACACCCTGACCTCTGCACTCTGCGTCACACCCTGACCTCTCCACTCTGCGTCACACCCTGACCTCTTTGTCACACCCTGACCTCTGCGCCACACCCTGACCTCTTTGTCACACCCTTAGCTCTGCGTCACACCCTGACCTCTGCGTCACACCCTGACCTCTGCGTCACACCCTGACCTCTGCACTCTGCGTCACACCCTGACCTCTTTGTCACACCCTGACCTCTGCGTCACACCCTGACCTCTTTGTCACACCCTTACCTCCGCGCTCTGCGTCACACCCTGACCTCTGCGTCACACCCTGACCTCAGCGCTCTGCGTCACACCCTGACCTGCCTTACAACTGAACTCTGCAGCTTGGAAATTACATTTTTAAAATTGATTCAGGTACGTTAGGTCCTGCGCAGCAGCCTTCTGTGGAACCACCCGGCACCTGCTTACAGCGCGTTTGCGGCCCGCACATTGCCCCCTCCTGAGACCTTCTGCACAAGACATCAGGCCAGCATTCCCAAGCAAAGAGGCAGAACAGAGTATATACCAAATTCATGTACTATTATTCTGCATTGCTTTATAATGTATTGCTGGGATTTGTAGTCCTCTACAAATGACGGCATTCTGCATTAGAGTGTAAGCTCCTCTGTACAGAGACTGCTGTGACTGGTTCAGTGTCCTCTATACAGCACTACGGTATATGTCAGCTATATACATGTATAATAGTGTGTGACTATGGGGGGGCATTAGAGTGTAAGCTCACTTAGTGCAGAGGGAGCTGGGAGGGGTTAGGGGGCTAGTGAGATCCAGTTCCGGCACGCACCCCCCCCCTTGGGAACAGGTAGTGGGGGCCCCTGAGAAAAAACTCTTGCACCAGGGCCCTTTGTTCCTTAGGACCGCCACTGGATGTAGCCCTGGCCTGGCTGAGTGAGGCACTGCTGATATAGTCCTGACCTCACAGATGCATCGTAGGAAGGCTACATCACCAGAGCCTTCCAGGAAATCTCATCTAGAAAATCCTACAAGATGCCATCCCCCTCAGATGATGTGCACTGTCACATGTTCCAAGAGGCGGATCCAGAGTTCCAGGAAGTAAAGTAAAAATGGCCACTGTGAGAAGAATGGGGAGGAGAAGAAAGATAATGTATGCAAAGAATAAAAAACTGTAATTATCAATAAGTATTAATTTTTAGATTTTCATTACTAAACTTTTCCAAAGCTGCCTTTGTTGTCATTAATAAGATGAGGGGGAAGTTCCTCTTCGGGTTCCACTTTATTAATATCACGTTTCATATTTACTTGAAAAAAAACCAAAAACGTATGCACATAAACCAGACATGTACCCTCTATCAGAACTTACGGCACAGCAAGAGGAGGAGGTCTTGGGGAGTTCCTCTCCTGCCAAAAATTCGACACCCCAGCAATTATAATTATATTTAATTTAGAATAACAGGAACAGAGGAATGTACCTGCAGGACTCCAGACGCTGTTCCTGCCAATACAATGCAAACAGAAGCTTATTTGCAGGAAGAGAACAGGCCATGTGATGGTAATAATGTCTTGCAGTTTTGGCTGCACCTTCCCTCCAAATCCTGACTGCAATGTTTCTTTACTGAAGGTGTATAATGTACTGAGTCCTGCCAAGAGAAACGTGGGGTGATGCCGGGGTGTAAAGTCTCAGTGTGTCCTGTTCCATCCTTTATTTATAAGAGAGAAAGTGAGAGAGCTGAGACTATTGGCAACAATGCAGCTTCAAATAGTGACCTTCTTCTGGTTTATAGTATATACTAGTGGTAAGCAGAATTTTCAAGATTAGATTATCTATCTATCTATCTATCTATCTATCTATCTATCTCTCTCTCTCTCTCTCTCTCTCTCTCTCTCTCTCTCTCTCTCTCTCTCTCTCTCTCTCTCTCTCTCTCTCTCTCTCTCTCTCTCTCTCTCTCTCTCTCTCTCTCTCTCTCTCTCTCTCTCTCTCTCTCTCTCTCTCTCTCTCTCTCTCTCTCTCTCTCTCTCTCTCTCTCTCTCTCTCTCTCTCTCTCTCTCTCTCTCTCTCTCTCTCTCTCTCTCTCTCTCTCTCTCTCTCTCTCTCTCTCTCTCTCTCTCTCTCTCTCTCTCTCTCTCTCTCTCTCTCTCTCTCTCTCTCTCTCTCTCTCTCTCTCTCTCTCTCTCTCTCTCTCTCTCTCTCTCTCTCTCTCTCTCTCTCTCTCTCTCTCTCTCTCTCTCTCTCTCTCTCTCTCTCTCTCTCTCTCTCTCTCTCTCTCTCTCTCTCTCTCTCTCTCTCTCTCTCTCTCTCTCTCTCTCTCTCTCTCTCTCTCTCTCTCTCTCTCTCTCTCTCTCTCTCTCTCTCTCTCTCTCTCTCTCTCTCTCTCTCTCTCTCTCTCTCTCTCTCTCTCTCTCTCTCTCTCTCTCTCTCTCTCTCTCTCTCTCTCTCTCTCTCTCTCTCTCTCTCTCTCTCTCTCTCTCTCTCTCTCTCTCTCTCTCTCTCTCTCTCTCTCTCTCTCTCTCTCTCTCTCTCTCTCTCTCTCTCTCTCTCTCTCTCTCTCTCTCTCTCTCTCTCTCTCTCTCTCTCTCTCTCTCTCTCTCTCTCTCTCTCTCTCTCTCTCTCTCTCTCTCTCTCTCTCTCTCTCTCTCTCTCTCTCTCTCTCTCTCTCTCTCTCTCTCTCTCTCTCTCTCTCTCTCTCTCTCTCTCTCTCTCTCTCTCTCTCTCTCTCTCTCTCTCTCTCTCTCTCTCTCTCTCTCTCTCTCTCTCTCTCTCTCTCTCTCTCTCTCTCTCTCTCTCTCTCTCTCTCTCTCTCTCTCTCTCTCTCTCTCTCTCTCTCTCTCTCTCTCTCTCTCTCTCTCTCTCTCTCTCTCTCTCTCTCTCTCTCTCTCTCTCTCTCTCTCTCTCTCTCTCTCTCTCTCTCTCTCTCTCTCTCTCTCTCTCTCTCTCTCTCTCTCTCTCTCTCTCTCTCTCTCTCTCTCTCTCTCTCTCTCTCTCTCTCTCTCTCTCTCTCTCTCTCTCTCTCTCTCTCTCTCTCTCTCTCTCTCTCTCTCTCTCTCTCTCTCTCTCTCTCTCTCTCTCTCTCTCTCTCTCTCTCTCTCTCTCTCTCTCTCTCTCTCTCTCTCTCTCTCTCTCTCTCTCTCTCTCTCTCTCTCTCTCTCTCTCTCTCTCTCTCTCTCTCTCTCTCTCTCTCTCTCTCTCTCTCTCTCTCTCTCTCTCTCTCTCTCTCTCTCTCTCTCTCTCTCTCTCTCTCTCTCTCTCTCTCTCTCTCTCTCTCTCTCTCTCTCTCTCTCTCTCTCTCTCTCTCTCTCTCTCTCTCTCTCTCTCTCTCTCTCTCTCTCTCTCTCTCTCTCTCTCTCTCTCTCTCTCTCTCTCTCTCTCTCTCTCTCTCTCCCATCTCTCTCTCCCCCCCCATCTCTCTCTCTCCCATCTCTCTTTCTCTCTCCCATCTCTCTTTCTCTCTCCCATCTCTCTCTCTCTCTCCCATCTCTCTCTCTCTCTATCTATATTTCTCTATCTTCTTTCTTTCTTTCTTTCTTTCTTTCTTTCTTTCTTTCTTTCTTTCTTTCTTTCTTTCTTTCTTTCTTTCTTTCTTTCTTTCTTTGATAATCTTGTTTGTTTGATAATCTTCCCAGAAGAGCCGAGGCCTTATAGCTGCAAAGGGAAGCCAAATCCAAATTTAATGCCCAGGGTTTTGGAATGTCCAACAAGCTCATACGGGTGTGCTGGTCAGGGGTCCACAAACCTGTGGCCGTGTACAGTACTGTATTTAAAAAGCATCAATAAATGTAGTTTATGGATCACGACCTCCCGTTTTATACACTGGCAAGCTCTTCACAGTTTTATAGATTTACTTAATGACAAAGGCTTCCCGGGGAACTGCGGATTATCTAAAGAGAGAACACACAGGTAGTTGTCTGCTTTCAGATATGTTGTATCTAACTGAAACCAGAGACAGATCTGTATGAAGGGAGGGGAAGAGAGGGGGATCTTCTTGTAAATTTCAGCCTGAGCTACTTAGCTTTTATTTTTCTATAAAAGCAGTGATAGAGACCCAAGAAAACATAAAAAAGGAGACCAAAGCTCCACCTGCTGGAGAGATATGAGTATACAACTTATTCAACATACAATATTTCTCTAAATAGACATTTAAACACTGTTAAAAAAATAGATTTTTTTCATTTTGATCAAATGATATGTTACAAAAAGGAACATTTGCCTTACTCCGGGGTCCCATGCCAGCCGGCGGTCCATTCCTCTTCTTTCTAGGGCCAGAGTGTGGTTGGGTCCG
>NW_017306831.1:786175-791988 GCF_000935625.1 Nanorana parkeri
TTTTTTGTCCCTCCCTTGCAGTGGGTGGGGGGGGGGGGGGGAAGAACCTGGAAAAACGAATAGTATTTTCCACATTTGCTGGGGAAGGGGGCTCATTTACTATTTGTGGTCAACCCAGATCTAACATGTTTGTGACTGTACAAGACACAGCCGCGCACATACTTCTGCCATCGTCTCTCTGTGGATTCCCCATTGTCTCTGCTATTTCCCACCATGACACATTGTTGCCGCAATCTCTTTCTCTTGCCACCCCGATAGAAGCCCTGAAATGCAACCACTGCCTGGAGCGAAGCTCTGATCACTGCACATCTGAAGACACCATAGAATGCGACGACGACAGCGGAGGGTGTGCTGCGGCATCTGGTTTCTTTCAAAATGGTAAATATCAGTTTACTGATCAGACTTTTTGGATTTTTTTTTATATGCCACATTTTGATTTTTTTTTAAGGGAAAGGGATTTCATTGTACAAAGTATTGTAATAAGAAGCCACGAGCATGAGATACTATAAGGTGGGTCAAATGCCAGAGATCCTATTCATTATTGTTATCTACGTATTCTGGGTTAACCTCACCCGTTCCTTAGAGCCCCTAGAGTCCCTGTAAAGCGCTGTGCAAACGTTTGGCGCTATATAAATCCTGTATAATAATAATAATAATTAGAAACTGCTCTAAAGCCATTTAAATCTATTAAATAGCCGCATAAAGTGACCCTTTCATGAAACTTACATTGCCCATAAGAGCTGTTCCTTTAAAGAAACAACTGAGTACTCACCCTATGCGCCACCTGTGCAACCAAACATCACTCTGATCCCAAGAAAAATTCTGCTGAAGTCTGATGCAGAAACTGACACTACTGTCCATGTCCATCTCCTGGTCCCCCACAGTGCTCATTGGTTCCTCCTGTTGACCATTCATGTTGCTGCACAATAATGAAGTGAAGATTGGCATAGAGTTGCCACCTGTCCCGGATTCATCCGGACAGTCCGGGTTTTGAGTGCTATATGTGCCGTTTCTGCGTTTCAGGCCAGCTGAAACGCAGACATACCACATACAGAAGAAGAGAATAATGTCACCAGCACACCGCAATAGTAAATCAATGATCCTTTTTAATGGCACATTGCCATCCAATACAAGCGCATTCGGGGCCACAAGGGGTCCCCTTCATCAGGTCCCCACATACAGGACTCAAAACCTGGACTGTCCAAGTGAATCTGGGACAGGTGGCAACCCTAGATTGGCAGGAGGAGCCACTCATTGCTGCAGGGGACCATGGTGCCCAGTATAATTCAACCCAGAAGACTAAGAACATCTTGTGAGTGCAGGATCATGGGTCCATCCCCTAAGAGGGTGTCACCACATCACCCTGGGTTCACAGTAAAGATGCAGAGAGCATGGACATCATTTAAGGGCCACCCAGCTCTGGAAGAGAATTGAAGAAGAAGAAGACCTTGTGTTTCATGCGACCAGCCTTTAGACATCTTGAGAAGGTCTACCAAGAAATAGCAAAACACATGTAAAGGGCCTCCTAGGGGGAACAAAACACATGTAAAGGGACTCTGGGGGAGACGAGGTGCTTCACTGGCTGGAAGATGAGCACAAGGTTGGCAAGCACTACTCTTAAATGACCTGAAGATCTTGTGTTAAAGTCCCAAATACGAGTCCAAAAGAAGAGAAGTCTAGTCTGGTTTTTGTGTCCAATACATTTTGCAACATTCTTGGTCAAGATAGTAACAGAAGTCTCTTTTCTTATTATGCCAGGGATGGAAAAGACGAAGTTTATTTATAAAGGCTGCAAGTTTCCGATACCATGCACCTCCTGGCTGTGCATTTCCATGAATGGTACCTATATGCAGTCCTACATCACGTGCTGCGAGGGGGAGTTGTGCGAGCTGAGTTATTACAGTAAGTAATTTGAGCTGGCGGTTTATAATTTCGATTGTGTGTAAAGGCCTTTAAATAACTGAGCATTTTTGTCCTTCAGTTCCCAGTGATGAGGATGAACTGGCTAACGGCAAAGTCTGTGAATCTTGCTACAAAGAGGGCACCGATGAGGGCTGCCACGCCACACAGACGCAGCAGTGTAGAGGCGATGAGATTTTGTGCGTGGACTACAGAGGACTTGTCTTGAAAGGTAGTGGAGCTTGTCGTTATTGGTTGGTATGAGCCATGTGATTTTGGTGCCGGTGTTCTATCGAATTCTCCAACTTGTCGAGACCTCTAACTCAGTGCGCCTGCGCAGCCACCCAAGAGAAGTATCAAGCTGTACAATGTGCAGCAGTGCGCCTGCGTGGGCACCCCGATGCCATAAGCACTGACGGGAGTTGGAGAACTGGATGACAATTTTGAAGCCGCACAGGCGCACCTACGGCAAGTGGAGAAGTCAACGAGCATTGCAAAAACTGTGACAGCTGGTGCACGCACACTAGCGCCATCTCGTCAAAAAATACTTCCTCCTGCCTGCAGCAGACTGATGGCATCATCTCAGCCTATGCAAAGCTCAAGGCTTTTAATGATAAAAGGCGGAGCACTTCTTAAAATGAATACTATTGCTATATATTGTGACATTTCAGGAGTCTTGTAAAAATAGTGAAGGGTCCACTTAAAGTGGCTAGATTTTTTGGATTGCTAATTCCTTGTATGTAATTGTTTTTTAAATTCTTTTTCTTGTCTTTTTTTTTCCACAGATAGAGCCGAAACCGGCATTTCCTTTAAAGGTTGCGCCAATCCATTGGCATATGACTTTTTCCACTTCTTTTATACCTTTGAAGAACGTCAGTATGTATTCCTTGTAGCTTCTGATGCTGAGTAACTAAACAGCACAAATACATATTCTGACAGCCCGTGCAGAGCGCAGAGACAAAAGAGCAGTAATCCGGCAGCGAACTGGATATCTGGTCACAACAAGGTCAGGTCAAGCAATGGACAATTGCTGATTGGCTACCAGGAGCTTTGCCCATCATTGTCATCTACATTGCCTGTTAAAATAAGCCGGTTTATTAATAAAAAAATGTAGATGTTCTTGAAAGAGAAAACGTCTTATTTTTTTCTGGAAACCGGAGAGTTAGAACAGCACAAATTTGCTGAGATTACAATTTTGGCAAATTAGAAATTATGGAAGCAACGGAATTCAAAGGCCAGGAGAAGGTTGACCATTACAGATTTGTTGGTTGATCAGGATTTTGGTGGGTGTTTAGATCTATTAAGAACTTATCAACTAAAATATTATCAGATCTAAAGAGCCACCAAAATCTAACTGGTAGGTACCTATTTTAGTTAGGAGGATGCTGTCTAAGATCCGATGGGTCAGAAGAAGAGGTCCCTGGATGGCCAGTAGAGCATTTGGTAAAAGGAGCTCCATAAAGTCCATATAGAAGCTGCATTCTTCACAGTACTTGACCTTTGAATGATCGGTGGGGGCTCGTGATGATTACTGTGGGTGGTGTCTTGCTAAAAGAAGATGTCCCTGGATGGCCATTAGTAAATTTGCTAAAAGGAGCTCCATAAAGTCCATATAGAAGCTGCACTCTTCACAGTATTGGACCTTTAAATGATTGGTGGGTGCTTGTGGCGATTGCTATGGGTTGTGTCTTGCTAACAAAAGAGGTCCCTGGATTGCCTGTAGTAAAATTGGTAAAGGGAGCTCCATAAAGTCCAGATAGATGCTGCACTCTTCACAGTACTTGACCTTTGAGTTATCAGTGGGTGCTCATGGTGATTATTATGGGTGGTCTCTTGCCAAAAGAAGAGGCCTCTGGATGGCCAGAAGTAAATTTGGTAAAGGGAGCTCCATAAAGTCCAGATAGAAGTTGAACTCTTCACAGTAAATGACCTTTGAATGATCGGTGGGTGCTCGTGGTGATTACTATGGGTGGTGTCTTGCTAAAAGAAGAGGTCCCTGTATGGCCAGTAGTAAATTTGGTAAAAGGTGCTCCATAAAGTCCAGGTAGAAGCTGCACTCTTGACAGTACTTGACCTTTAAATAAACAGTGGGTGTTCCGGTGATTTCTCTGGTGATGCCTTGCCAAAAACCAGATGAGAAGATACAAAGTTACCGGAACTCCGAATCAATGCATTTCACATATTTATTGTAAAGAGAGTCATAAAGTGTTGTTTTGTCTTCACAATAAATACAGGCAAAGCATCGATTTGGAGTGCTGGTAACTTTGTATCATCCCATAAAGAGAGCTCCAGATGTATGGTTGAAAGTTCAGTTCAATTTTTATTTTCTTAAAGAGTACCAAAGAGTATCCAATGTGGCTTTGGGGCTAGACCAATCCTCCTCCATCAGGACCAATGCAGGTGAGAGCTGGAAGAACAATGGACTGAGAGCCAGTAACCTGGAGGAGATTTCTTTCATATGGATTAAAGATCTGCGCTGGTCACCAGTCAAGAGGCCAGCTGCTAGACCGAGGAGGAGAAGGGTTGACTAAGCCTCAGAAACATGTTGGCTATCCTTTTTTCTTAAAGTTTTATTTTACTTATAGTGCAATATGTCTGGTGCTCTCTTCGCTCTACCAAGATTGACCATTGGGTTAAAGGAAACACTACAATACCCCACCACGCTATGAGGGTTAACGGGAAGTGGCAGCAGGAGATCAGCAGAACTTAAACGCAATAAAGAAATCAATAAAAAGGAAAAAAATATATATTTAATTTAAAGAAAACAGCAATTTTTTTTTATTGATACACAGACCAAACCCCATGCCACCAAGTAAGGGTCTGCATCTGCTTACATAGTTACATAGCTAGTCAGATTGAAAAAAGACACAAGTCTATCGAGATCAACCTATAGAGCCTTGAAGGCCTCATTCACACTGGAATCGGCCAGCACGTACAGCTCCGTGCACGACCGTATCGGACAGCTCCCGGGAAGGACAGGGGTTGCGTTTGATTAGTACGTAGCCCCTGTCCTTCCCTATGGGAGTACGCGGTCAGGGCGGCGTATGGCCGCGTACTCCCATAGAGAAGGACAGGGGCTGCGTACTAATCACATGCAGCACCTGTCCTTCCCGGTAGCTGCCCGATACGGCCGTGCACGCAGCAAGGAGCTGTAGGTGCCGGCCCGATTCCAGTGTGAATGAGGCCTAAAGCCCAACTCTGAGGAAAAAATAAAATACAAATATTTGCACTGGGGCCTCCCTGTACTGCAAAGGTTATATGCTGATTAGGTCTATGGGGTAGAGGAACAAGGTGTAACGAGGGGAGGGGAGAGCACCGGAGCCTGCTGGAGCAAGCAGCGAGGTATTACAGCTTCCTCTACCCCTAGATTTAAGGGGCAATTAACCCTTGCAGGCAGGGGTGGGGGGTGGCCACTGCGAGCGTATTTTTTTAAAATTCTTGGTGTTCGGCTTTAACTGGAAAATGTAAACAGTGCACCGCACCTCGTCATACTAAAGTATACAATTTTTTAAAATATCTTTTATTTATTTAATCTTATTTTTTTTAATTTAATGAATACATTTTATTTATTTAATTAATGTATTTATTTTAGCGCTATCATTTGTGCAAAAAAATAAATATTTCGGCTTTGCAGACGGAGCGGGCGTCTGTCCTAATACAAGAAGTTCTTTAAAATGAGACCTATAGTAAGGAGGAGCAGAGAGAGACCGCGGTGGAGACCGGCACATCCATCGGAGCAGGTGACATCGGTTGTCAGTGTGATGTCTCCGAACGATGACTCCGTGTGGGAAACCTCGCACAGTTCCTTGGTAGCGCAGCCGCGGATGTAAGATCTCGTCGTTTCTAAACTATCTGGGGGGGGGGGGCACACAAACAAAGAATCATGACATGACCACTCAAACTTTGCAAAGGGG